>NC_058405.1:64017311-64083655 GCF_002201575.2 Neomonachus schauinslandi | reverse complement strand
TGCTCCCCAAATTCCTCTCCCCCTCAGCAGAACTGTGTCTCAATGAATGTTCCCTCTCCCATTGGTAAAAGTGAAATGATGCATCTAGTCTTAACCTGTACACTCTTTTCTTTATAGAACTCATACATGTGCCATTCATAGCTTGCTATGAAAACCCATCAGATAGAGTGGTTTTCAACCAGGGGTGATTTTGCCCCATCCCAGGGGAAATTGCTGCTGACATCTAGTGCCAAAGAGTGTCCTACAATGTACAGGACAGCCCCTGCCACAAAGTATTACCGGTCTAAAATGCCAATAGTGCCTAGATTGAGAAAATCTATAATTACACCAACCACATACTCTACCCTGGATTACTTATGATCGAGGCTTGCTTTCTTTTTGACTGCTTCTGTTTCCTTAGGATTAGTTCTAATCTGAGAGGCTCCTCATTCCCTCAAGATAAAAATACATCTTAATGAGCCCTCCACACCAGAATCCAACTAGTTAGTTCTGTTAATAAAGAAGTATAAAAATATCTATACATTTTATTTAGGCTTAGTGGCATTCTAATTGAAAGGTTCCTGTTAAATATAATCTTTGAAATTAATATGATGTCATAATTCAGCTGAATTAGTACATTCTACATTCAACAAGCACTTCTGCTTTTTTGTGTATAAGCAACAGTTGATTTAGTAAATTTCAGCAACGTTCTGTGGAAAACTATAATTAATTTTCAAACTCATGTTCACTTGTCTAAATCAAGGTTTCAATAAAGAAGAGTAGGAACAGTGCACAATGGGGAAAAAATTAAATGTAGTGGTTTGGTGTGCAGAATTTGGAGGCAGAGAGACTTTAATTCAAATATTATCTCTGCCTCTTTTGAACTACAAAACCTTAGAAAACTTTGTTAACACTCTAAATCTCAAATTCTCTTTTGTCAATAAGGATAATAATATCTGTCTTAGGGCTGAGTCAGGGTGGGTTTGTTTTGAAAAATAATCCTTGAATAATAAGGAGAGGAAGAAGATCCATGGAAAGAATTTGCAGTACCTCTTGTCTTCATTAGGGAGGATGAGCAAGAGGCTAATTCTTAATCCAAGGCAACTGAACTCTTGAACCGAGAAGTCTTATGTAAGACCGTTTCTTTTCAGATTATTCTTTCTGTCTTCTGTGTTTTCTCTTTCATATATATATATCTAATTCATTGTTTTCATTTACTCAGCTTCTACCAAATAACTCTTACTTACTGATAGTTTCCAACTTTGACCTTACTTTAAATTGTGTATAACATAACATAGGTTCCCAGGTTGGTTGGTTTTTTTTTCATGACTATAAATCTACTAAACCCACTGACGTGATTTCTCTCTTAATATGTTCTAGCTCATTTCCAAGACTAAGACATATAACCATCTCAGTTCGTGTTTTGCCAAAATACAGAATTATTGGTGACTTGTTAAGATTTGGACTGAATGTTGAGGCACAAATCTACACTTGGACCAATCAGTAGATGCGTGGGTGTCAGAAAGAGGGAATGATAAGGTACCATTGCTTTTTCTGGCTGCCACTTGAGTGGGGGGGCGGTGTAGGTAGGGTCCACTTTTCTTAGAATTAGCTCTAGATATCTTGATTAACAGGTATATTGAGTAAATGTTAAATGAGATAATCTATTAAGTTTTAAGTCTAGTCATACAAATCACCCCAAAACTGTACTTATTATTACTATTATTATTATAATTAAAATTGCTAATTGATGAATATTTTAGTTAAAAACTATTGTGGGAAAATACTTATTAAAAATATGTAGTTTCTTTTAAAGAAGGTGGTGGATATTTGAGGATGAATTTTATCTCCTAGTGAATTTTATATTCATTGAAAATTAGGAAAAAGAAAACTCACAAACTGACTATTCCATGTCCTTCTTTACTTATCCATAAGAAGTCATAGCTACAACTTGACATATGATTTTTAAGTGTTATTAATTTCTGGGGATCTCTAGGAAACAGCATCTTCTCATTTAGTTTGGAAATAGATCAGAAAAAGGGTTTTTACTATTCTTCCATCAGAAAATCAATTTGTAATTATAGAGTAAATATGTAGAGTAATTCACAGGGGGGAAGCAGACATAGAATGCTCATGTTGGTGAATGAATATTTCTGTATATATAAATCAGCCAGATCAAAGTTGAATTGCATCCCAGAGACAGTGGTAGAAACTCCCTAGAGTTATGTCTATACTTGGGAAATACTAATTTTATGACTATAAAGCCCTATATTTGTTGTGGCCCTCAGACCAACTGATACGCTGCCAACTTTCTGTGGAATGTTTACATCTGCCTCCCCCTCACACAGTTCCACTCACCAATCAACCCAGTAGACACACAATATATAGTACCAGAAAAAAAAAAAATCCGGATTCTTTATTAGTTTATTTGCAGCTTATTGAAGAAATCTTGCATTCTGAAGCCTGGAAGACATCTCCCTCCCACTTAGGTGTATGACATTGGAAAAGCCATTAAATCTATTTAGGCTTCAGGATTTTTTTTTAAATCTGTAAAATAATACTACCTGTTTCATGGGACTTTTATAAAAACCAAAGTAATAAAATACACAATGTTCCTAGCCTTTAGTAGTTTTCCTTTCTTTTATTTTCTAAGTATTTGTCAAAGAAAGAAATGAAGAGTTCCATCAGAATCCATGAATACAATCTGCAATGCTTCTGGTCTCATTTCTCTAATTTTGGCAGTTATGGTGTCAAACAGAAGAGATTCTAATGCTCACCCAAGATATTTCAATATAAATGTTCCTACCATATTCTGCTTGGCTGGAATATCAAAGAAAGAATGTCGTCAAACTAAAATACATTGTTTTATGAGAAAGGTTTTCTATCAAACAAAGTTCTGGAGCTTTATTACCCACTAAATCAGGGTAAATAACAATTTATCTAGTATCCCAGACGACAGCAAATGTTTATTATCTAACTTCCCTGTGGAAAATAAACTCCATCAGGACAGAGAGGCTCCCCACTTGCTCATTAATGCATCCCAAGGATCTAGAACCATGTTTGACACATAGGTAACAATTTGTTGAATAAATGCATGAAAGCCCTGAAAGACATTTGCAGTAATTTAATGAAGAATTAGATTACCTAAAAATAGCAGACATGTTCAAAAATATTATGAAAATTTAACAATAAGAATCATTAGGATCTGGACCACATAATACAGAGGCAACAAGTTTTTTTTGTTTTTTTTTTTTTAAGATTTTTTTATTTATTCATTTGACAGAGATAGATACAGCGAGAGAGGGAACACAAGCAGGGAGAGTGGGAGAGGGGAAGCAGGCCTCCCGCACAGTGAGGAGCCCGATGGGGGGCTCGATCCCAGGGCCCTGGGATCATGACCTGAGCTGAAGGCAGATGCTTAACGACTGAGCCACCCAGGTGCCCCCAGAGGCAACAAGTTTTAAGTGTCTAATTAGCCTGTATTAGCACAGAGCACAATGATTGAATTTCATATTGATGAACCTGAGTCATCCAAAATGTTGGATTATATTAAGTATCTTTAATGTTTAAAAATCAGAGAAATAAACATTTTATAAAGAATTCTATAACAGCTACCTTTTTAAAAAAACTCCAGTTTAGCTCTTTTAGGAAAAAAATCTTTAGTCAGCACATGCGACTTATTAATGTTTGATAGTTAATTATAGAATTTCTGATTATGCGTATGTGCATGTGTGTGTATAAAATATTTCTAAATGCAAAATGAAATGTCATATAACAGATTTTACCCTAAAATAACAAACTTTCTGATAGTTCTGATGTACTATATACTGATGCTAACTACCATTTAGACTCAAATCCGGACACAAATAATTGGAGAATTAGACATATAGTCACATATATTTCAAATATTCATGTGCAAATATGCAAATTATATATTTTTTGAAATGGGAAAAGTAGAAGCAACCTAAAGGTGCAGCATTAAGGAACAGATCAGATCAAAGTCTGATACATCCACACAGAGGAATACTGTAGCTTAAAATTTAAAAGGCATCTCCAAACATATTGTTACTGACAACTTCCTTCGCTATAGTCTCAAATAAAATTGCAAAGTACTAAACAATGTGTATAGTATGCAATAATTTGCATGAAAACTAATCTGTATGTATGAAGTATATATGAAATATATACTCTATGCTCACATATATATTTTTCCTTCTACATGGACTATCTCTGGAAAAAATGATCAAGAAACCAGTAACTCTGGTTGTCCCTGGGTACTGAGGCAAGTTTAATCTTCATTCTATACCCTCTGATAATTTTTTCTAGACTGTAGTATGTGCTTGTATTACTGAACCACATGCTGCTGATGTCCCATCTTTCTAAGCCCACATCTGGGTTAACCTGCAGCTGCCTGTATGTTTTTTAGAGCAGGCTGACAGCTTCCCTCCCCAGGCACTTGTAGGTTTCTGCTTCTGTGCCTAAAGTCTTGCTGCAGCTCATGAGAATTTATTTAGACCATGCCAAGAACACTCAAAATGGCAGCCCAACTCCAATCACGTGATCATTACCTTTTCAAAAATTGTAAAAAAAAATTTGCATTTGAAGATATAAGTAGAACTTAAAGCATAGGAATATTTTTAAAGTATGAGATATAAATTTCAAAGTGTATTTGAATCTATTAATATATGAATCCATTTCAAGTTTATTCATTAAGTTTAAAGAAAATATTATGTAAATACTCAATTTCGTGAAAAATCAAAATAAAATGTAACAAGGAATGCTATTTTATTTTTATTTTTTAAAGATTTTATTTATTTATTTTTATTTATTTATTTATTTATTTATTTAAGAGAAAGAGCTCCTGTGCATGACGTACAAGTGTGGGGGGTTCTGGAAAAGCAGAGGGGGAGGGAGAGGGAAAGGGAGAGAATCTTAAGCAGACTCTGAGCTGAGCATGGAGGTGGGCCCTGAGATCATGACCCTGACATCATGACCTAAGCCAAAATCAAGAGTCAGACGCTTAACCCACTGAGCCACCCAGGCACCCCAGAAATGCTATTTTAAAATGTACCATAATGTGCCATTCTTAAAGATCTACAAAACCCTTATGTAATTTGTACTTCAAATAAGTGGGAGTCACTAAGGAGGAGTTCATAAGTTTTACATAACATTTGTATTCCATTCAAGATGTGTCTACATTTCAACTTCTAAAAAATGGATTTAAATGAAGCCAGAAATCTGGTTACATTTAAATAAATAACAGTATTCTAAAGCTTATAAAGGAATGCTTTCTATGCCAAGTTATTTGCTTTGTTTCCTTGACTTTGACTGAATTATTAAGAAAAAAATGAGTGCAAAATGAGTGCTAATTATGAGTGGAAAATTTTAATTTTTTAAAAATCTATGTATTTAAGATAGGTAGTAGATATATTTCAATTATATAGAAATAATCTAACATTTACCACTATATCCACTGCTTAGATTAAGCAGACATTAATATTTTATCATATTAACATTAAAATTATTTTTGCATTTTTAAAAAGAGTAAAAGTTACAAACTTAGGTAAGGCCCTCCCCTCCATTCTTTCTCTCTTCCTTAAAATCGGTGTGCTACATTTTCTTGATTTCATACTTTACTATATATGAATGATATCTATAATTTTTTTCTTTTGTTTTTCACATATACATAAATATTATTTTACCATGATATGCTTTTTCTTTTGATATTATGCTGTTGATGTTTATCTAAATTGATTAGTGTAGATATATTTCATTAATTTTAACATACACAGTTTTCTATCATATGAATAAATGAGTCCAATATATAACTAATGTTAGCCTAAATTTTTGATGTTTTGATTAAACTTCTGTTTAGTTTTTGGATCGTATGTACTTGGCAAATCTAGTACTACATCCTAGGTATCTTTTCTTCTATGGGGTGCATACTGTATTTTTCGCAAATAACATTTCTCATTTGCAACCTACAGGATATAAAATATATTCACATGACATTGAAAAGTAACATCAGAGATGATCATATAAATAGCATGCAATGTAACTATAAAAGCATCTATAATTTGTTTTAATTTTGGTTCTGTTCATTTTTTTTAAGATTCTATTTATTTGTTTGTCAGAGAGAGAGAGCACGAGCAGGGGGAGCATCAGGCAGAGGGAGAGGCAGACTCCCCGCTGAGCAGGGATCCCAAGGTGGGACTCGATCCCAGGACCCTGGGATCATGACCTGAGCCAAAGGCAGACTCTTAACCAACTGAGCCTCCCAGGTGTCCCTTGGTTCTGTTCATTCTTATGATGGCTCTGTATATTTTTGGAGAGAAATGTATTTTCCCAGGATAAATAGAAAACAAATGGTGTTTTCAAAGCCTTAAATACGGATCTGATTTTTTGTGTCTTGTTTCTTTATGCCTTGCTTTGGGTTTGTCTTCATTGGTGCAATTTCTCCTTGGTAGGTAACTACCCTCTGGAGCACATGAATCAACAAACAGCAATCTCTGAGCAAAGCATACTGCACACAATTTTTAAAATATTTTATTTATTTATTTGAGAAAGAGAGAGAGAGCACACACACAAACAAGGGAGGGGCAGAGAGAGAGGGAGAGAGAGAATCTCAAGCAGACTCCACACTAAACAGAAAGCCTGATGTGGGGTTTGATCTCAGGACCTGAAATCATGACCTGAGCCGAAATCAAGAGTCAGACACTTAACTGACTGAGCCACTCAGGTGCCCCCTGAACACAGTTTTTTTTTTTTTTTAAGTCACTAATTAGAACACCTTCTGCAGAGGTGTTCATTAATGAATGTTTGAAGAAAGTTGAGTGGGAAAAATAGAGCCATGGAAAATCTCTGAGAAACTTTATAGGGATTCCCGTTACTCCTTCTTATGCCTCAGTAGCTGTCAGGATTCAAATTCAATTATAAGATGAACTTATATCTGCTGCACCTTTGAGGAGAATACAGTAAATATCTTGGAATTATTGAATAAAAGAATGTTTAAATTATGATTTTATTTCTGATATGCCTGGACCTGTGAAACCTCTTTTCACTCTCATGTTTAATCAAATGTAATAAATTGAAGAGTATTGAGTTTTGAAGCTTACATTTATTGAATGGAATATTTTGGGCAAAATTTGCATTGCTGTCTTTTAAAAAAAAATAGGGGATGATAACTTTCTTTCTAGCATGACTAATATGATATCCTCTGCCCCTTTTGGAAATAGGAATAGCACCCACTTGTTCACTCACACATTCCTACATGCAATTGTGTGTTGATTCTTTATGGCGTGCCATGGAAGTATGTTGTGTACAGATGATTCAAAGGAGAATAAGAGACACGGTCCCTGGTTTCACAGTCTATTGGGAGAGAAAGCCTTTATTTTTTTTTTAAGATTTTTTTTTATTTATTTGAGAGAAAAAGAGAGCATGAGCAGAGAGAGAGAGAAGCAGACTCCCTGCTGAGCAGGGAGCCCAATGCAGGGCTCCATCCCAGGACCCTGAGATAATGACCTGAGCTGAAGGCAGACGCTTAACCAACTCAGCCACCCAGGTGCCCTTAGAGAGAAAGCCTTTAAATAGATATTGTACATAAATATTATCATTATTGCTCATCTAAAATGAAGAAATACAGGTTGATGTGAAAATATATAAATTTTCAGGGGCGCCTGGGTGGCTCAGTCATTAAGCGTCTGCCTTCGGCTCAGATCATGATCCCAGGATCCTGGGATTGAGCCCCACATCAGGCTCCCTGCTCCGCAGGAAACCTGCTTCTCCCTCTCCCACTCCCCCTGCTTGTGTTCCTTCTCTCACTTTGTCTCTCTCTGTCAAATAAATAAATAGAATCTTTAAAAAAAAAAAAGAAAATATATAAATTTTCAAACAATATTAATCTGAATTGTTAGGAAAAGTACCCTTGATGAAGTGTCATTTAAGATGTGACCTGAAGAGGAGTGGCAGGTTGTCATGGAAAGAATTTTTAAAGCAGAGGGTCAACTTATATGAAGACCCCAGGTGGGGGAAAGTTTATTATTTTTGAGGGATGAAACAGAGGCTCTCACTTTTTTCTTGCACTAGAAAATCTTGATTCTTATTGACATTAATATACTTTATTTAAAAAGTTAAATAGCTGGTTTCCGATCTCGTAGAGAAGGAGATTGGAAGTCATCATGTTTGTCCGTACAAGGAGAAGTAAACTGAACAAACTGAAAATTTGATACATCAAAGAACTGAGGTCATGGGATATTCCAGAGAAAAGATTCACAGCAGCTGTACTCTCAGTTTCAAAGGGGAAAAACCACTTTATTGATATTATAAAAAATCTAGTGGAAACAGAAAGAAGAAAAGGGTAATCTGTGCATTGATGAAGGCAATAGTAAGCAGTAAAGGAGAATAAGACAGTTACATCAAATTGGGTAGTTACCACATCCAACCTCATCAGCTGGGGAAGCCCTGTGGAGACAACCAGGCTAGAGTTGGGATTGACAGGTCTGGATGTAGCATATTCCCCTCAGGTGAGACTCCAACTGACCATCCATAAGGACCATAATTATAGGGCAAATGACAGGGTTTGGAGTTAAACATTTGTTTGCCTACGTGCAGTTTGGAGGGAGCCACATTCCTATACTATCATGCCTTTACATATTTAAGGAACCTGGGCCATATGTGTTTGCCTCCCTTCCCAGATTCCATCCTGGGGGTGGCCAGTCCAGCCTGGAGCCGGAGGGGATGTAAGGCAAGATTTCCAGCTCTTAGCGTCCAGACCAGAAGGGCCAGTTCTGACCTGGAGGCCAGCTAATGTCAACTAATCAGCCTCCCAAGGTCACTCATGCAGATGTAATGTCTCACAAACAACATTCTTTAGCCTGCCAGTGTACATGCAGGTTGGGGTGGTTGGTTATGCAGGACAAATCACAGTAACCTCCGTCTGTACAATACATGGGGCAAATTTGGAAGACAGGCCAACACAGAGATCACAGCTCGCTGGAGTAGAAACCTAAAGCGGAAACTTCCATGGGCACCAGTACCACGGTAGAAAAACAAAAATTGCAGCTGATGATTTTCTTGATGTTCATTGTGGCCAAGTCTAAGAGTAAAACCCCAGTCTGGCCCAGTCTTAAGGGGGCTCCCACACTTCTGTGAGTTTTATCTTTAAGAGCCCTACTAAGGTCTCACAGTGAGGTCAGAAAAAAAGTCCCCTTATTCTGATAGATGGATGGAAAATCAGCCATTTCGAAATGGCATCTGGCTTTTACCAGAGCCTAACTGCCTGGGGTTTTACTATAACCTAACTAACCTGAGAAATAAAAATACCCAAATCCATCCTGCTCTGCTTTCAGCATAGGAGAGGGGAAACACCCAACATTAGCCCCTTCTACCCGTCCACGTGGGGAAGGGAAATGCCCAAGGCCAGGTCTCTCTAGCCTAAGGGGATTAAAAGCAAAAATAAAAATAAAACTAAAAGCAAAACCCTGAGAAACACTTATGAAAGAAACAGACCAGGTTCAATAAAAGAATGGGATCTCTGGGGTGTCTGGGTGGCTTAGTTTGTTGAGCAGCTGACTCTTGATTTCAGCTCAGGTCATGATCTCAGGGTCCTGGGATAGAGTCTCAAGTCGGGCTCCAGGCTCAGCCGGGAGTTGGCTTGAGGATTCTCTCTCTCCCTCGCCCTCTGCCCCTCCCCCCATCTCTCTCAAACATAAATAAATCTTAAAAAAAAGAAGAAGAAGAATGGGATCTCTACAGGAGAACACAGAAGGAAGTCTCTAAGGAAACACAAGGACAATGGGGGAAAAAAACAAGGATATATTTGGAAATTTTAGCCTCAGACACTTACAAACACCTCAAACAATCAACACAGCCTAACTCTGAATGAGATACATATAAAACCTCATGCTAAAGGTCTATTTACTTCATCTACCTCTACCCAGTACATCCTGTCTGGCTTTCAATAAAATGTTCAAGACACACTAAAGAACAAACAAAACCAACCAAACAAAGCAAAAAATACACAGTTTGAACAAAACAGCAGAGCAAACATCAACCCCAACTCAGATATAGGAGAGATGTTGGAATTATCAGACTGGAAATTAAAATAGCTATGATTAATATGCTAAGGGATCCATTGAAGAAAGGTTACAACATTCAGGAACAGATTAATAAAGTAAACAAAGAGATGGAAATGCTAAAAAAGAATCAAAAGAAAGTGCCAGAAATCAAAAACATTTTAACAAAAATGAAAAATGTCTTTGATAAGTTCATCAGTGGATCAGACATGGCCAAAGAAAGAATCAATGAGCTTGCAATAATGGCAATAGAAATATTCAAAACTGAAATGCAAATAGAAAAAAGAATTCGAAAGACAGAACAGAATATTGAAGAATTTGGGGACAATTACACAAGATAAACATATATGCAATGGGAGTATCACAAAGAGAGGAAAGAGAAAGGAACAGAAGGAATGTTTGAAGCAATTATGACTGAGTTTCCCCAAAGTACTAATAGACCCAAGCCACAGATCCAGGAAACTTAGAAAAGCCTAGAAAAACACCCAGGAAGTTAAATATCAAAAACTCTACACTAAGGTATATTATATTCAGAATATCAAAAACAAAGAAGCCAGGGGAGAACACTTTACATATAGAGGAGGAAGAATAAGAATCATATCAGTCTTCTCTGCAGAACACATTCAAGAGAGGAGAGTAAAATATTTAAATTGTTGAAAGAAATTTAAAAAACTCATCAACCTAGAATATTGTATTCAGTGAAATTATCCTTCAAAAGTGAAGGAGAAATGAAGACTTTTCCAGACAAATAAAAATTGAGGAAATTTTTTGCTGGTAGACCTGCCTTGGAAGAAACATTAAAGAAATTATTCAGGAAGAAGTAAAAAAATATGTCACTAACTCAGATTTAAATTTTAAAAAAGAATATATCATTAAAGAAGGAATATATGAAGTAAAATAAAACCTTTTATTTTTTTATTCTTAATTGATCTAACAGATGACAGCTTGTTCAATATAATGATAGCAACAAAGTATATGGTAATTACAACTAGTAAATAAGTTAAATAAATGATGCAAGGGATAGGAGGAAAGAACTGGCTATATTCTGCTGAGTTACTTGTACTACACATTAAATGTTATAATGTTATTAGAAAGCGGTCTTGGATTATTTGCAAATATTTATTGCAAACTCAAGAACAACTACTTAAAAAAGTAATAAAAGAAAAATAATTGACATGCTAAGACAGGTGAGGAAATGAATCATAAAATCCTATAGAAGACATAATTAAAAACTGAGAAGGCAGTAAAACAATAAAAGATACAAAAGAAAAAAAAGAGAAAGGAGGAAAGGAAGGAAGGAAGGATGGAAGGAAGGAAGGAAAAGAAAAAAGATGGCAACAAGAGCAACAGAAAGAAAACTGTAACAAATATGGCAGATATTAATATTTACCTATTGTATTAATATGTCCAACTATATTAATAAACACTTTATATTAGTTTCAAGTGTACACAATGATTCAATATTTACATACATTACAAAAAATTGCCACTGTAAGTCCAGTTAACATCTATCACCACACATAGTTACAAAATTTTTTTCTCATGATGAGAACTTTTAAGATCCACTCTCGCAGCAACTTTTAAATATGTAATACAGTATTATTATTACTGAATATTTTATTTATTTGACAGAGAGAGTAAGAGAGAGAGAGAGCGCGCGCGCGCACAGTGAGGGGGGAGGGGCAGAGGGAGAAGGAGAAGCAGACTCCCTGCCAAGCAGGGAGTGCCATGGGGCTCAGATCATAACCTGAGCTGAAGGCAGCCACTTAACCCACTGAGTCACCCAGGCACCCCTGTAATACAGTATTAACTATAGTCACCATGCCATACTTTATAGCTTTGTGACTTATTTATTTTATACCTGGAAGTTTTTACCTTTGACCCCCTTCACCCATTTCACCCACACCCCATCCCCAACTACCAATCTGTTCTCTGAATCTATGAGCTCATTTTTTTGTTGGTTGTTTGGTAGGTCTTGGGGGTTTTTGTTTGTTTAGTTTTTTAGGTTTTTTTTTTTTTTCTTAGATTCCATGTATAAGTGAGGTCATATGGTATTTGTCTTTCTTTCTTGGATTTGTTTTGAAGTAATCCAGTGGTGCTGGAGAGATGGATATATTGGGAGGATAGATGAAACAAACTTGGCACATTTTGTACTATGTACCTAGAATCCTGGCAGAGCCCTTCTGCTCCGTAAAGTACCAGGTGCTTTGGGCCACCCTAGTAACAATGCATTCATGTGGAAATGCTTTTTTTCTTTAAAAAAAAGGGAAATTAAGAAGTTAACATGTGTGCTCACCACCACCACAACTACCCCCTCCCTCCAAACACACTGGTAAAAGTTGGTTGGTGAAGTGATGAAATTCTAGTATTTCAACCAGAGTAGGAGCTTTGGTGACTGAAGACCATAGTCCTCAGTCCATGGCTTGCCATCAATTAGAAATTCTTACAAAAAAAGCTGATATAAATATATAACTCATCTTTTAGGGCTTTTCTCATTTCAAGGTAAAGGAAATTGAAATGGAAAAAATGAACATATAAAAATGTTTTCCTAATAAACTGTTTCTTACTGAAAGAAAAAAAAATAAACATGGTTTTCTTGGGGTGCCTGGGCAGCTTAGTCAGTTAAGCGCCCGACTCCTGATTTTGGCTCAGGTCATGATCTCAGGGTCGTGAGAGAGAGCCTCGAGTTGGGCTCCATGTTGAGTGTGGAGTCTTCTTAAGATTCTCTCTCTCCCTCGTCCTCTGCACACATACCTCCGCACATGCGTGCACCCTCTCTCTCTCTCAAATAAATAAATAAATAAATAAAATCTGTTAAAAAATATTTTCTTAGTCAGAATAATGGAGGAATGTATGAGCATTTATAGGAGCTTCAGGTACAAAGTAAATGGCATTTAATTTTCCTTCCCAAAGAACAAAGTGAAATGAGACATTTCTCAAAGAAAAGGTCATCTGTTAAAAGCTGTGTGGTTTCTATCAAATTTATGTAAAAAACAACCCAGCGTTGAAGGAAGGTAACAGTTGGGTCAGCACTGCCCATTTTTATGAGTCAGAAATAATGGTCTTTATGATTAAAAATATCTTTAAATTTTAAATATGTAACAGAATTTCTGAGATTGCCTCAAAGCTCTTCAGCTGAGCAATGAAGCTTTGTTATTCTATCGCATCCTAAGTCCAGCCATGGTAACAACGTGTACCAAGTGCTTCCCTCTTTTCTTCTTACTGTCCTCCAAAACATGGAGGGCTCTGAATATTAGTTACTACTGATCTGATTAGTCCATTTTATCTACCATGTCCTTTAATGTGTCTTGTTCTAAACAAATCTCCTATAATTCAACTCAAAAAATACAAAATGTAAATCAAAGAAGAAAAAGTCATCCTTTTCAGAAAGACTTAATCATTGCTTTATTTGACTATTCTGTATTCTAGTGCATCAAAATGTGATGAATTTTTTTAAAAAAGATTATTCAACATTTTTAGGAAATGTCTATGGCATAAAGTGGGGTTTAAGTGTATTTTAAAGGACTAAGATTCACCCTGCATTTCATTGATACAGGAGGAGAGGATAGCAGACTGGGCTATATACACAGGTTCTTGAGTCCTATTTAGTGGGTTTGAAACCAGACTTCTCCCATTTACTAACAGTGTGAAAGTGGACAAGTCACTTTTTCACCTTGCTGTGCTTCAATCGTCTGTCTATAAAATGAGAGCAACAATAGCGTCTACTTCATAATATTGTCTTGAGGATTAAATAATATTGTGATGTAAAGTGCTTAGGATAATGCCTGGCACATAGTAAGTGCTCACTAACATCAGTTACTCTTATAATCTCTGTTATTTTTGCTGCTAGCATTACCAGTGTAGTAAGTATGAGAAGTTTCCCTAGGGAACAGAAACAAAATGTTCTAAGTACAAAAAGTAAAGATATTTTCAAGTTCCTTAAATTGTATCACTTTCTTCTGGCATATGAGAAGAGCAAAGTTATTTGAAAGCATTGCTGGTATCTCAGGTGGTTTGTGTAAGTGAATATTAATGTCTTCAAGAAAGTGCTTTTTTTTTTCTTCTTCTCCAAATACTCTTACCCCAGAGTTTAATTTTTCACCATAGTTCACACATTCCAAGAAAGCATGAATACTAACATTTCACATTACTTTTTTTAAATTTATTTTATTTTTTTTTAAGATTTTATTTATTTATTTGACAGAGACAATGCGAGAGAAGGAACACAAGCCGGGGGAGAGGCAGAGAGAAAAGCAGGCTTCCCGCTGAGCAGGGAGCCTGATGCGGGGCTCGATCCCAGGACCCTGAGATCATGACCTGAGCTGAAGGCAGATGCTAACAACTGAGCCACCCAGGCGCCCTTGCATTACTTTTAAATGCAAAGTTTTAACTATACGTTAACTAACTGGAATTTAAATAAAAATTTGAAACAAAAAAAGAAAGTTATAACAGGCTAAGGAAAAAAATAATTATGACAGAATGTATATTTGATCCCAATGCCATTTGAGATAAATACTTAGGGTTTTACTTATTTAAGTCAGTATACTATCACCCTTGAGCAGAGTTTCTCTCTATGGTATAAGGTCTAACAACTTGTATGGTTCCTGAAAATTCAGCCACATTTCTAATGCATGTTTAAACAGGAGGTATGAATGTATATACTGGCTTATGCTTAGCCAAGATATTGAAAAGTCAAGGAAGGGGGGGGGCCTGGGTGGCTCAGTTGGTTAAGCATCAGACTCTTGGTTACAGTTTAGGGTATGATCTCAGGATCGTGAGACTGAGCCCTTCGTCGGGCTCCACACTGGATATGGAGCCTGCTTAAGATTCTCTCTCTGCTCCTGTTCACTCTCTCTCTCTCCCTCTTAAAAAAAAAAAAAAAGTCAAGGAAGTAAAATCGATCAATTATAAATAAGCATATGGATAGCAAAGAGTTTTCTTGTTTGATAGAGATTTTAATACATAGTTTAAACAATTACTAAAAAATACCAATGTTTGAGAGATTATGAACCACTGAAGTAAACAGATAATTCTTAGGTGTGCATTATAGTCACTAGGCCACCACAGACATTATATTTTAGGCTTAAAGGGAGCTTTAAAATGGTTTACGCTATACAGTTACATGTGTTCTATCACTTTACACCCTTCAGTGCACATTCTACCTTTTATCCTTGCTTCCATATTATATGTATATACATCTTTATCACTGGCAGATGAATATATTTGCTTTGTCTGACAGAAACTTCAGTGTTCTTTTAGTTGTAAAGATGTCATAAATAATCCTGGCATTTCTTTGTCTTCCCGTCTTCCTTTTCCATTTTTTTAAACACCCTCCCATCCCCTCCCACCTTCTCTTCCACTCTGGGGGATGACAGGTGGGAAGATGTCAGCCTCAAAGCCCAGTAGAGCTGAAGAGGAGAAAGGCACAGCACAATGCCCCAGGACCTGAGGAATACTAAGGAGATACTAAGGTCAAAAGTGTGCCACGATGCTTTGGAGAAAGTTCCATGTTGCCAACGAAGCAGAAAGATGCAGAGACCAAGCACAGATGTGGTCTGTGAAGAAGATGGCAAAAAAGAGGGCCAGAATGGTTTTGATTTAGGAGAAATTGGGCAGATAAGTAAGTATATTGAGGATTGTGGGAGTCAAGTTTCTTAGTGTCTGAGAAGGAAGTAGAAGTTATGGAAAGGTAAAGAGCTGAAAAGAATCTTGGCCTACTGAATGGAAATTGGAAGTATTGGAAAGATTAGCCTGAACTCATAGACTGCATTTATACATACACACACAGAAATAACAATAGCTGCAGATATATAGAGCCAGTTTTTGTTATCATGGTAGTTAAGTTCTATAAAATTGCTGTGAACATGGAATTAGCAAATACTGAGCCATTACTCCTAGGGAAAACACCGTTAGGTTCCTGCAAACCCGTGGTCACATTTCATCAACTGGTCAATACATACCTTTGTTTTACGTGTGCTTCTATTTAAAGACACCTTATGCAATATATATAGTTGATTCATGGCCAATGACATTATAACTCATTAAGCTTATCTAACACATATCTACTCTCTAAGGCACATCTTAGGCTTCTTGCACTGAGGAACATTAGACAGTAATTCAGCACTACCCTTGGTGGCCATTTTAAACAGCAAAATTACCAACAAAAGCAAAATGCAAAAAAATAGCACTAAATAAATTGCAAAAAGGACACTCATTTACAGTACAGTGTTTTCTTGAAATAAGAAGACAGAGCATTGCCTTGTTTGAGCTTAGCCGGGAACATGTGTGTAAGGCAACTCAAATTTTTTACCATTCTATGCATTCCATGAATGAAGCAAAAGGCACGCAGGTATTGATTTGGGGGTTACAAATAAATGTTAAGAAGTTAGGCAAATTTACCAGAATGGAACCCATGAATAATGAGGATCAACTATGTATCTATGTCCATATACATGTACCTATTTCGTAGTTCTGTCTATTGCAAAGGCACATCCAATGCCAGGAGATTAGTGTCTAAATAGCATCCTCTACTGAAAGAACCAGGGAGCTTTTCAGAAATCACTGATTTCAGGACTTGCACAGGAAAGTACAAATTGACCTGGAATTGTTTCGGGCGAAAGAATAAGGAATAAGAAAATATTCAAATAGTAATGGAGCATAGGAAAAGAACACAGGAATCAGCTTGAAGGGGATCCCACTGGCTAAATTTAGGATAATATCAGAATTAAAAAAAATGGCGTCTCAGACTACAACCCACTGAATAAAATAGAAATCCCTTAAGCTAAATATATATGTATGTGCAAATATATGTGTGTGTACGTAGGTAAAACTCCTGCTTACACAGGAAAACTAATAAATGTAGAAAAATGATAGAAACTATATAGTTACCAATTGGCAGTCAGCATAATGGTAGCTAATAGACATGGTAATCTTCAGTGGATTCTAAGGAAGGTGGGAAAATATTTGACGAAGAAGAGGATATTAGCACAATATAATAATATTTTTCACAAAATATTAATCAAAACTCCATAAAAATGAAATCATGGCTTAGGCTTTTTAAAATTACTCAGACATTTTCCAATTAATATAAAATAATTCCTTTAAAATTTAAGCTTTTTTGGAGATGACTCAACGATTATTTTATTGTATTTCTTTTTATTTTATTTTATTTTATTATTATTTTTTTAAGATTTTATTTATTTATTTGAGACAGCGAGAATGAGAGAGAGCATGAGATGGGGGAGGGTCAGAGGGAGAAGCAGACTCCCTGACGAGCAGGGAGCCCGATGCGGGACTCGATCCAGGGACTCCAGGATCATGACCTGAGCCGAAGGCAGTCGCTTAACCGACTGAGCCACCCAGGCGCCCTGTATTTCTTTATATCAATATTCTTACGCTGAAGAGTCACATTTTATTCAATGTTTTAATATATTTTTTGTCTCCCAACTAGATTGTAACTACCTGGAGGACAGAAGCATGCCAAATGCTCCATAGGCATTGTTCTCAACAACAATCATAGCTATATCAACTAAATTTGCTGGACCACCACCATCCTTATGATCATCAAAGTCGCTATCACAATGGATACCCACTGATTTGTTAAGCCAGGGACCTTGCTGTTGTATTGGCAAAAGCAGCCTTATGTTTTTCAGCACTATTTGTCATGCGCCTCCAGTCCTATGGTTCCCTTGGACTCTTCCATTTCAACCCATGACTTTATTACATGCACCACTGTTCATTGCCCAGAGCTGAGCTCTAGACCCAGCCAGAATAGCCATGTAGTTTTTGAGTCTTTTAAAACTGAAACAGGGGCCCTTCCAAGCTGGTAAATGCTTTGAGGTATGAGATCTGAGAGTCACTGGATATACGTCCCTTAACATGTGGAAGAAACTCTCCAGAGTGAGAGATTGCTAAACAATATCAAAGATATAGATGGGTGAAAGAAGAGATTGATTCCTACAGTGTCTGAGATTCTTGTCTAATTGATGCTAAGGCCCAGCTGCATCCCTATCTTCCCATGATATGGTGATGTCACTCCTTCATTTACCTTGCAAATTAATACATTTCATCTTCCTAAGCAGGTGAGCCTCTGTCACTCACAAAAATAAAGTTCTGGTTAAAAAAATTACCTTTATCCCTCTCATCACATTTACCAAAAGGAACAATAGTATCAATTATTTTTGAAGTAATAAAATCTGCAGAAAGAATTTCCTTTATCAAAATAAGGGTGTACATAGAGAAAGTACCTATACATAGGAATATTTTTATAAATATTATGTAAAAATGTAAAATACAGTTACTTCTCACGGAGAAAGACACAACATTTAGAGAGATTTTAGAGAAAAGGAGTAGAAAATTAACTATCTGCAAAATTTCTTCCTGTTGGAATCTAAATACATGCCAAGACTATATGAACCTGCTTTTCACAGCCTTTATTTGACAAAGATAGAAACATAGAAGATGCTATAATGAATTCATTCTTTAATGTGTATGTCTGAGAGATTTCTGATGTGTTATTTTACTTCTTATGAAGCTTGCATTAGTTTCCACAATGTATAAAACACTGAAGAATAAAAAATTTCCATGAAACCATCTCCAATTTTGTTTCCAGTAAGCCAAATTTTAAAGTACCCGCCACTATAAATTAATTATTAAATCTAAACATCTGTAACATATTAGTGGGACAAGTTGTAAATGAAGTAGAAGAGAAAATAAATGGAGCAAAATAAAGCAGAAATAACCCTAAAATGCAAATAGTAGAAATTAATATAAAACATATTACCCTGTATAGTGGGTTCACCACTTGCAAGCTCAGTGATCTTGCAAATTACCAAATCTATCTGCCTCAACACTGTCATTTGTAAATAGAAACAGTAATATTGCCAACCTTAGAATGTTACTGTGAGCATTAAATAAGTTAATATATGTAAAATTTTCAGAATAGTACTGGCAAATATTACATTTTCATATTAGTATTTTACAATGAGATCGTTTTTGTTTATTATGGTACTATACTTATAAATTTGATTATTAAAGTGACCTGAGAGATTTAAGGTTGCTTAGTAAAACACTGGCTCTCAGATGCCTAAATGTGGTCTGTCATTGTGCCTTACACACATTTCAGTATTTGGGTACAATGGATTATAAAATGGAATTCACAGACTAATATCTAAGCTGTCTGTTGCTCTCTGCCAAAGAAAAGAGCACATCCAACATTTATGTGATAGAATCTTCTCTAATTAGCTTTGCACAAACTCAAGATCATTTAGAACTCATCAAAGGGCAATTTATTGCTCTATAAGAAAGGATTCCACTGATACTAAAAACTGGAATCAGAGTATTAATGTACTCTACTAGTTTTATGTCTTGAGGGGGAGGCACATGTATTTTCATTTCCCTGCTTGAAAAAAGTTGAGAAACTTCATCTATTATTGGCTGTTTATGCATTTCATTTTGTGAAGTGCCTAATTTAAGTTATTGTTCATATTTCTATTGGCTTGTCTGGTGTTTTTGTTTGTTCACTTATAGAAGTCTATCTGCGTGTCTATCCTGTATTATCTATCCATCTTTTGTCATGTGTACAGATTGCAAATGTCTTTTCCCACTTTATACTATCCATTTTCACTCTTGTTATGGTATCTTTAAGAAAAATCTTAATATTGTCCAGTTTATAATTTTTGGGGGGGTAATCATTTTTAAAATCTTGTTTAAGAAGTCATTGTGTTCCCAGTATCGTGAAGATATGGGTCTGTGTTGTCTTCAAGAAACTTTAAGGTTTATACTTCATATTTAGATATACAGTTCATCTTAAATTGATTTTTGCATATGGTGTGACTGTGAGGGAAGAGTCTATCATCTATCGATTGATCGATCATCTACCTACACACACACATGCACCCAGACACACATACACCCAAATATAAACCATTAAATTATATTTCCATTTTAACATCAAATTGACATGACACCATTCATTGTGAAGACCATACTTTCTCTTCTGTACTTCTGTATCATCTCTGTCATAAATTGTACTATGAGTGTCTGTTTCTAGATGATATTATGTTCCTTTTGGTAGTTTGTCTAGATTTGAATCAATACCACACCAAATTAATAATTATACCTAAGTCTTGGTATCTGTATTGTAACACCCTCAGTTTCATTCTTCTTTATGATTGTCTTAGCTATTCTTGCCTTTGAACTTGCATATGAATTTTGGAATCAATTTATCATTTCCACCCAAAGAACACACACTGTAATTTTAATTTTAAGTACATTAAGTATGTAGAATGATTATGGAAGAAGCAATATATTAAAAATATTGAATCTTCCAAACAGTGCACATGGGATAGCTCTTTACTTAGTGCTTCTTTTCTTTCTTCCAATAATATTTTGTATTTTTTAGTAGAGACTCTTGCTTATCAATTTATGAGATTTGTTCCTAGCTAGAGATGTTTGTTAATATTAGCATAAATTGTATAAATTCTAATTTTTTATTTTTTGTTCCAGGTATACTAAATTATCATTTTTAATCTTGCTATATTGCTAAATTCATCTCTGTTTATCCAGAACATTTTTTGGGTTTCTACACACACCAACCTGTGATGAATAATGCCAATTTATTTTCTTCATCCCAATCATTACAGATTTAATTATTCTTCCTGTTACATTGCTCTGGCTAGACTGTCCAGTGAAATGTATAATAAAGGCAATTATAACCTTTTCTCATTCTCTCTCTCTAAAAAATGTTTTCAATAATTCATCACTTAGTATAATGATTCCTGAAGAATTTTTGTACATAATCCCATTCAGATTAAGGAAGTACTCTTCTATTCCTTTTTTTTTTTTTAAGATTTTATTTATTTATTTGGGAGAGAATGAGAGAGAGAGAGAATGAGTGGGGGGAGGGTCAGAGGGAGAAGCAGACTGCCTGCTGAACAGGGACCCTGATGCCGGACTTGATCCTGGGACTCCAGGATCATGACCTGAGCCGAAAGCAGTCGCTTAACCAACTGAGCCACCCAGGTGCCCTTTTATTCTTGGTTTGTTTATATTTTCATTTTCACTTTTTCTATAATATAATGATTATAGTTGAATATTGAATTTTATCAAATTTCTTACATCTAATGTATTACTGTGTAGTGTTGTTAGATTTTTAACCAGTCTAACATTTGTCTTAAATTGGGGATTTTGTCCATTTACATTTTTTAAGGATTTATTTATTTATCTGAGGGGGGAGAGGGGCAGAGGTAGAGGGAGGAAGAGAAACTCCAGCAGATTTCCCGCAGAGTGAGGAGCAAGGCAAGGGGCTTGATCCCACCACTCTGAGATCACAACCTGAATTGAAATCAAGAGTCAGATGCTTAATGGACTGAGCCACCCAGGCGCTGCTGTCCATTTACATTTAAAATAAGTTCTATATTGAGCTTAAATCTACTGTCTTATTATTTGTTTTTTATTTGATACATATATGCTTTTTGTCTCCTTTCTTTTCCTCTTTTGATTTAACCAATGATATTTCATTTTTTCTTCCTTCCCTCTATTAGCATGTTGATTGTACATTCCTTTGTTATTTGTCCAGAGGTTAAGTTAAATATTACATCATGCATTCTCAAACAATTAGAGTCTAATACATATAATTAATTTAAACATTTCCCTGATTTTTCTAGAGCCTTAAAGTACTTAATCCATTTACTAGCTTCCCTTCTTTTTGTCATTATCTTGGAATTTAATTGTATGTAATTCTTTCAACCCTAAGACATTTATTATTGTTAATACTGCTTTTACTGCAGTTTTGAATTGATATTTATTTAAATTTATCTACATATTTAACCTCAAAGGTATTTGAATTGTAACATTTTTGTCTAAAATCCTTTTCCTTTTTTCTAAAGAATCATTTTAGTATTTCCTTTAGTAATGGTGTGCCAGCAGAATATTCTTTGTGTTTGTTGTTCATTGTTTTCTTCAAGCATTTTAATAATCTCATTGCATTAGCTTTGGGCTTCCATTATTGCTATTTAAAAATATTGGTTTGTCATTCTTGTTATTCTGAAGACAACAGATATTTTTTTCCTGGCTGCTGTTTTTGCTTTGGTTTTTGCATTTTTATCCTGATATGCCTCAGAGTGCTTTACTTTATGCATATTCCATCTAGGGTTTATAGAGATTCTGAATCTGTACCTTAATATCTTAATTTAGCATTGGAGAATTCTTGGTGACTTTCAATATTTCTTCTGTATATTCCTTGTCTCTTCACCTAAAGCTTAAGATGAACATAATGTTAGGCTCTTTCATTTTGTCCCATATATCTCTTACATTCTGTTCTGAATTATCTATATAATTTTTTCTCTGGCCTGGATCCTAGATTTTTTGAATAATCTGTCTTCCTATTTATTAATCTTATTCTGTTTTGAACAGCCAGTAAGTTCTTCATTTCAATTATTTTATTTTTAAGTTCTAAAATTTCTATTTTACTCATTTTTAAACATTCCAATTCTCTGATGAAATTCTTCTTTTAAACTCTTTTCTTCATTATTTTCTTTATATTTTGATCACATTTATCACAGTTATATTAAGATTACTGTTATTCTCTTCAATATCAGTATCAGACATGGGACCATTAATTTGTCTATTCTTTCTTCTGTTTGTAATTATCTGGTCCTGTCTTTTGGTGTGCCTGGTATTGGTAAAATTTCATTGAAATTTGAATATTGTGTATAAAAATTATAGTGTTCAATAATATTTTCTTATTCTAGACAGAATTTATATTTTTCTTTGGTAGAGTTTGGCCTATTCATCTTCAAGCAATTAGACATTGAACTGTATTCAGGACAAGCTGCTGTTTAAATGCAGCTCCATCTACTTCTACTACCTCACCGCCATGGAATAACCTTCTAGCAGTTCCAGCTCCGAACCTGAGCTGTTAACTGGCCCTTTCACAGGATGGGTTAAGAATTGTGCCTAAGCACTACAAGACTACAAGAATCTCCTTTCTGCTTTTCCAAGGCTTTCTGTTTAGCTTCTTAGACCCTCATCTTGTACATTAGATAATGGCAAAATAAAATTTGAGGGAAAACTAACTGTATTGAATTAATCATGTGTTGGAGAGCAAGAATTCCTGTCCCATCAAAGATCCTTCTAGCTGGACTAAGAATCAAATTGACATGAGACAGATTAGCAGGAGAAAATCAAATTTAATAGGGGTACACACTGGGAATCTACATAGACATGGAAATTCCAAAGACAGGTAAAATGAGGTATATATGTTATTCTGAACTAAGGAGAAGGGTATAAAGGTCTGGGATTTCAGAGGGAAGGAATGTACTTCATAGGGTGATAAGAAGAACAGATGTTTGGTAATTAGGTGGGTCACTCAGATAAAATTTGTCTCTGTTAATAACCCTTATTCTGGGAAAGACCCCCAATTTAGATTCTTCTGTGTGGTTAAGGGAGGGACAAAAGTTTCACTTGAGCCCACAGGGTCTCAAGGGCCTTCAGGTCAAAATATCCACATGCCAAAGTGGCACGTTCGGGGGGGGATGGGAGGGTGTCCTGAACCCTTCACATGTCTTTTTTCTGTATTTGTGGTACTTTGACATCTTGGAAACCTGCTGAAGGACTGCTCCTCCCAAGACTAGCCAATTCCTGTAGATACTAAAGGACTCACACACAAATATGCCTTTATATGCAAATAAACAAATCCAGAGCCCAAATCTCCCACCAACTTTCTTTATTGAGCTTTTACACTCTGAGCCACTGTTGCTCTGCCCCAATCACTCTAGCATCAGGTACCAGACAACTAAGGACAGCCCTTACACCCCAGAGCCTGCTGCTATTATTCAGACTAGTCAGTCCCAAACTTGCTTCACTTTCTTGCCCGTTCATTCACATGAAAGCCGCAGCAAAGTCTCCTGATGACATTTTGCCCTCACTCCCTCTGCCTCTTAACCTGATACTTCTCCATGTGTGCCCTTTGCCCCAAGTCATAGTGTGCCCTCTCCTTTAAAGATCTGTGAGTATAGCAAACCATCTTTTCAATGACAGTCGTTTCCTGATCACTTGGCCTCACCATATGTGATAATAAGAAAACCTACATTTTCATATATGTATTGAAACATTTGGGTTTTTTTAAAGATTTTATTTATTTATTTCACAGAGACACAGTGAGAGAGGGAATGCAAGCAGGGGGAGTGGGAGAGGGAGAAGCAGGCTTCCCACAGAGTAGAGAGCCCGATGTGGGACTCGATCCCAGGACCCTAGGACCATGACCTGAGCTGAAGGCAGTCGCTTAACCAACTGAGCCACCCAGGCGCCCTTGTATTGAATCATTTCTTGACCCCTCTCTTCACATTGGACTCCTGACCCCTAGAGATTCCAATTTCTCTGTCTCTGTTTCTGTGAGAACAATGTAGGCTCTGATAGTTTCTATGCCCCCAGGAGTAGTCTTCTGAGTCCTTTATTCAAAAGTTCACGCACTTATTATTTTCCCAGGCTTAGAAAATGTTCCAAGGAAATAGTGGCTAGTTAATGTCTGGCTGCCCCTACGACTACTCGTCAGCCCTGAACTGTCCTGAATTTTGGTATAATAACATTTTTTTCAAGTATCTGAGTACTAGGTCTATTATCACTACCCCATATATATCAAATCCTAGCCACTTACATAAGTCACGGTGTCCCCTTCTACCTGACCCCATCCCCACCCACCATATACAAAAATGTTCGCTGATCCAGCTTTCTAGAATTCCCATTTATCACTAGCATTGGTATTTTTGTTGCCATCTGATTGATGAGTAACACAATTCCAGAATCCCATTCTCAGGATATGCTATCTAGGCTAGTTTTGAGTTTATTTTCTCCCAATCCATATCATATTTTTCATTTCACTTATATCACTAACTGATGGCATCAATTTTTCAATTAAGAAAAATACATAACCAGAGCACAGTCACACATCCCTAATATTTACAGGCTTATATCTTAAATGTAACATAGCAATCCTGCACATCTCACTTCTATAACACACTCATGCAACTTTCTTTATCTCTGTTGCATCGTTTTGTTACTTTTCCATGTGTAATTGATATTGACACACCTTTTGGCACTATCACAGTTGACCCTACTCAACAATTCATGAGCACTGGAAATTTGGTGCCCTTGAAAATCTTTACTCAGTCACTTTTAAATTATTACTTAAGCTTTCTCCCTGCTATAGACAGTGGATATTTTTAATTACATGATACTTTTTCTTGATTGCACCACTTAACTTCAGGGTGAGCTGCTTTATCCATTTATACTCTACATCGTGTTGTAAATATTTCCTGGGACAGGAAGAGGTACATATTCACTGTCTTTTCCTAGGACTATGTTAACTTTCTTGCTCATTGTCACAATGTAATCTAAAGGAAACGTTATTGTTTGATATTCCACCGTAGGCCTTATGACAGGGATTTCAAAGTATTGATTTGTATGGTAAGTCTCATGCATGCCAGAAGTTGGGATAGATGACAACACATCAGGAGGCAAGACATTTTCTTCAAGATCAAAGACGAGTTATCGTACCTTGAGGACAGCACGTCACTAGTCTTTTTGGATTCTGGAGAATGCATTACTCCACAGTGCATGATACCATGCTAACCATTTACTGAACAACAGAAGACTTACAGCTGTGAGTGGGAATCAGAAAAACAAAGGACTCTGCAGCAGTTTCAGGCTGCGATACAAGCAGCCTTACTCTTGGGTATATGACTTCTCAGATCCACGAGTAGCAGAGGGACTGGTAATCCCTAATGGAAGGGGCACAGCACAGGTCTAAGAAGTGGTTACACTCTCTGTACCATTTTAGAAGCAGCTTATGAAATGCTACTGGGCTCTAGTGCAAACTGAGTACCTGGCCATGGGATAGCAAGTGAATATGTGACCAGAGTTCCATCATGAGCTGAATATGGTCAGACCACTAGATACCAGTATTAGGCAGGGACAGCAACAGGACATTGTACAATAAAAGCAAAGCTTTTGTGATCAGGCTTAACAAGATCTGGAGGACACAAATCAGTTACTTATTCAAGTGTCCCAGACATAGAGATGACATATAGATGTCATTTATCTCTGTTGCAACAATACTTCTTTCTTAGCACTTAAGGTCTTATGGAGGCAAATTACCTATAACTACCATAACTAGCTAAAGAAAAAAAGAGAAAAAGGAAATATCCCAGGCTTAGAACATGAATAAATTGGTGCAATCTGCCAATGTAAGCTAGACGTGGACTGCTCTCACAGCTACACTCTATGGTGACTCTAAAAGATTTGGTGGGAGAAAATCCTCTCTCTAGGCAGAGATTCTGGCAAGTTACAGTTACCAAGCCTGTGTGGTGGGAAAAGTTGTCTGAGATAAGGATAGATACGGAACCTGGGCAGTCGCAAATAGCATGGCTGACTGGCCAGGAGACTGGAAGGAACAAGTTTTGAAGACTGGAGGCAAGGAAATATGGAGAAGAGATGTGTAAATGGACCATGGGAAAGGTCACAAATTGTGTGGATCTTTGGTCTAACATGAATTCTTACTGGGTAGTACACTCTACAGAGAAGGGTCTGAGCAAACGAGAATATGGTATGGCTTTTCTAGGGGAATTTAGACAATCTCAGCCCTTGGAACACCATTGTTATCACATTGAGCCAACAAATGGAGTAGCCCTGGCAGCAGGGATGAAGGCAAGATAGGTTCTTGAGAATGTGGGCTCCCTCCTCCCACGACTGGCCAAGCTACTCTTCTTGTCACATATCTAAACGGTCAGTATCAGAGGCCCATGATGAGTCCTTGAAAGGATATTATTCTTCAGGACAGTGAACAAGTTGATTGATTCAGACATTTCTGCCTCAAAGAGGGAAACAAACAATGATGCTGTTTGTTTCCAGGAATTTTTAAGGTATTTTAAAGGTTTTGTTAGAATTGATATGCATTCTGTGTGGAGGTTTGTATTCCCTGTCCACAGGAGTTTGGCTAGAATTATTATCTAAGGGTTTACCAACATGGCCTAGAGCAGAGACCAACTGACATTCTTTATAGTGAAGGAAGGAACTATTTCTGTCAAACATTCTTATACGACATCACCAAATCCTGACTTATGGAAATGGATCTTGAAGCCTCAGCTAATGAGCCAACTAAGAAATAACACACCACTGTATGGTGACACTGTTTTGCTAGATGTGGCACATATTTGGAACCAAAAGCCATTATATGAATCTGTATTCCTTATAACTAGAATTCTTTTCTCACCAACATTCCCAATGGCATATGTGAGGAATTTATGTTTCTTGTCATTACAATTTACTGTTCTTCTGGATTAGAGTTCCTGGCTCCTGGAGGGAGATGATACTACAGCAGAACACAATGAGTATTCAACTAAACCGGGAGCTGCAACCGCTACATCGGAGTGTTTTCTTGTAGGTAGACCCTTAGGCAAACAAAGGATTTATTCTACTGGAGTGGGTGATTTACCAGTCATTATTAGGACATAAAGTTTTCATTCTATAATGAAGCAAGGCTGAGTATTTCTGGCATACAGAGAATTCATTAAGGTGACCCTTCCTGCTTACATGACCACTGAAAACTATAAGTAGAAAATTATAGCAACTGTGACCATACCAGGTCATGATAACCAGGGGTATGGACCGTTCAGGGAGGACAATCTCCACTGTCAATCCACAAGTCAAGCAATCTAGATGAACTGAAATGCTGGCCATGGTTGAGGGAAATGAAGAAGGGGTGAACAAAAAAGGGAATCATAGTGATCAGTTACAGCCTTGGGCCAACTGGGGTGGTAGGAACCATCCCTCTGAAGCTAAGTCTTATTTTTAAATTGTTATGACTTAGAGAATCAGAGACAGGCAGAATATAGTCAGTGTGGGGCTCAAGAAGATCTAAGTAATGCCAAGGATGGTCTGTAGCAGGTATCCTTGATGTCTGATTCTCATCCCCTTGGCAACTTATTCTTAAGTTGACTACTAAGCTTCATAAGGAATCCATGACTCTGAGCTGGAGGGATTTCTGTAGACACATGGGAGTATGCTCTACCTGTGAGAGGAGAAGTCCTAAGTGCCAGGAAACTAACACCCACTGGCGCAGCCCTCAATCAAAGGTGAATGCAAATTGGTCAAATGTGATCTAGCTTCCTTGCTCAGTGGGCCATTCTGTATTGGATTGTCTGTAGCCTTCCCTTCCCTGTATCACCACTCCATTCACCTCTAGGAGATCCTTGGGACCATCTTACAAATAAACTACTTGAACTCAAATCTTAGTCTTAGCATTTGCTTCTGGGGGGACTCATCCTAAGGCAATGACTAACTGGAGAGATTGGAGGTCAAGAGACAAGTAGCTCATCACAGTGTTCTTTATTTTGTGGTTCTAGCTTTGTTTTCTTTTTTTCCTAAATTTATGACATTGAGGAAAAATGATACCGTTTGTTTCCAGGAATTTTAAAGGTCTTTCTAGACTAGGTAAAATTCTGAATAGAAAATCAAGTGGATTTTTAAAATACACACATTCTACTCCTTTTTTTTTCTTATTAGTAAAATTATCTCCATTCTTCTCATGTTCTCATCAGACAATCCTATTGATGTTTCTTTTTCAACCTGAAATCAGGCCAGAAGGAGAATAATAATTTACTAGAAATTTAAATTTTAAATGTATAATCCATTTCCTCTGGCCCAAGAAGAGAAATAAATGAGCTCACTAAATATGTCAGGTCAGGGGGAATTTTTTTTTTGTCATTTATTACATTGTTCTATTGAGGTTGATAATGGTTGTATTTCTAATGTTGCTAATAATGGAGACAAATACTTTCAAGTTCAGAGAAAGCTGCATAAGAACTGCAGAATGATTATTATAGTGCTCACTCTAAGGAAACATAACATGCCAGACAGATGGCATGATTAACTAAGATATGTTTCAAGTCTCTACTAGTTCTACCAAATAATAAACATGAAAATATTCAATAGTAAATATTCATTAAGGATCAGTGTTTTACCAGATACTCTGCTAGGTTTGGTGGCTATAAAAATAACTTACCTGTGGTCCCATAGCTTATGTCACAAACAGTGGCTGAATTTCCTTGTGAAGTTTATCTTTGCTTTCCTATTTATTGACAGAGATTTGAATGACAAGCAAGTATCAAAAGATGGCACTACCACATTTACCTGGAACTCATGTTTCTGATGCTCTAGCAAAATGCATACTAAACATTTTCAAAACATCTGAGTAATATAATTATTTCTTATACAAATTGTTATAGCTACCATATCTGGAGCTGACCTAGATGTGAATAACTTGATACCTCCAGAGGTAAATAAAAAAAAAAAGCTTATTGCAAATTATTAATGTGTGAAATAAGGTGTATAAATGGAATTATTGTGTCTAAGATTTGGTCCCTTAATGCAAAGTCAGGGACAAGGACTTAACTGCAGATAGGTTATTTTGAGATGCAATCCCAGAAAGCAACAAGAGGAAGAACATATAAAGAGTGAATTATGAATATGCTGGTAGGAATGGAAGGTTATACAGATACAATAGAAGGCAGTGTAGCAATTTCTTACTAAGCTAGATATGCAACTAGGATATGACTCAGCAAAGGCAATCCTCAGCATTTATACCAGGGAAATGAAGATTTATGTTCACACTGTACATTAGTGTTTATAATGACTTTATTTGTGATAACTGAAATCTGGAGATAATTCAGACACTTTTCAATGAATGCATGAGTAAGCAAACTGTGGGACCTGCATACCATAGAATACTATCAGCAGTAGTAAAGGAACAAACTTGATACACAAAACCACCTGGATGAATCTCCAGAGAATTATGTTGAATGAAAAAAAGTCAACTTCTATTTGATTCCATATATGTAACATTCATGAAATGACAAAAGTATAAATATGGAGAACAGATTAATGGTTTCCAAGGTTTGGGAAGTAGGGAGTGAGGCAGAAGTGGATGTGGCTATATAAAAGCCAATGTGAGAGCTACTTTTGGTGATGGAAATGTCCTGTATCTTGGCTGCATCAATGTCCATATCCTGTTTTCCAAGATATTACCATTGGAGGAAACTGATAAAAGGGACATGGGATCTCTCTGTATTACTTCTTGTATCTTAAAGCTGCATGTGAATCTACAGTGGTATCAAAATTAAAAGTTTAATTTTAAAAAAGACACAAATTCCTATATGCACAGTGTACACTCTAGTGAAGTAATAGACAATAGACCAAACAAGTCAATTAAACATTTGGTATGTTAAAACAAGATAAGCAATGGAGTGCCTGGGTGTCTCAGTCGGTTAAGCATCTGCCTTCCGTTCAGGTCGTGATCCCTCCCTCTCCTCCCAGCTCATGCTCACTAGTGCTCACTCGTGCTTTCTGACGCTATCTCTGCACTCTCTCTCAAATAAATAATAAAATCTTTAAAAAAAGAAAAAAAAATTTAAAAACCAAGGTAAACAATAAGTACATAAAATATAGACAGAAGTGAACTAAAGGGTACAAAGACTGGGGTGCAATATTAAATGAGTAAAAAATATCAGAGAAGATGACCAAGTAATGAATTAATGAAAGCAAAGGAGTGAGTTGTGGCGTTATCTGTGTGTAGAGCTTTCCAGCAGGAGGGAACAGCACACATAAAGACCCTAAGGAAGCCATTGTGCCAGGACAAACATGATAAAGGGACAGAGTAGTGGAGGAAGGTAGGAGGAGATCACATAGGGTTTTGGAGAATACTGTAAAGACTTTGGCCTTTTCTATCTGTGAAATGTGACCGTGAAAAGGAAACAGGTGAGAAATTCAAAGAGGGTGCTTAAAATCTAGAATTGATTTTATCCTGAACCAACTGCCAGTTTCCAGACTAAAATCCAGTCCCTGTGATGTGTGGCCCTGCTCTTCCAGTTAGATTCCCTCTGCTCGTTTCCACACGCACCCTTATAAAACCCACCATACAGCCTTCTCTGCACTTGTGTGTCAAGCAAATCTTCATGTCTCTGTGAGCATATGGCCTTCAAACAAACAAACAAACTACCACAATAAATACAATATAAGGGACATCACGATGGGCAAGACAGACTTTTTTTTTCCCTCCAACAGCATTCTCTAGTCTGGTAGAGAAAACAACAAAAATGGAAAGAAGTGATAAAGCAAAATGTGTTGGTGACCTAACAGATATCAACCATGTTCTACAGTGTGGAGGGCAGGGGGAGGGCGGGGATAGGAAAACATGATTAATTCCAACAGAGTAAAATAGGCAATTTTTCATGAGAAGCCATTCAAATTGAATCAAATCTCAAAATATATGCAGGATTTCAGCAGGTGTAGATGAGATAAAAGCATATTAAATGTACAAGTTTTGCAGAGATGAAGGGTTGGAAACACAATTACTTTCAAGAGTGAATTTGGCTAATATTAATTTTGTCATACATTTTTGTCAGCTTTGACATTTTCACTGTAAGATTAGTTATGTGGCTGTTAAAGGTAGATTAGGTAGAAATAATGACAATTGGAAGAAATATTACTTTGATGAGTTGCTAAGTTTGAGAGAAACCTTAAAATCTTTACTTAAGAATAACTGTTAAAAATATTTACCTTGAAGAAGAAAACTATAATTCCTAGAAATTGCTTATGAGTAAGGAATTTGATGAAACAAGATCCTGTATATTGTAGCAGAAATATTGCCCTGTTTATGCAATAAATATAATATGCCTTGTTATGACAATATATTTTTTTTAAGATTTATTTATTTATTTGTCAGAGAGAATGAGAGAGTGAGAGAGAGAGAGCACACAGCAGAGGGAGTGGCAGGCAGAGGGAGAGGGAGAAGCAGGCTCCTCACTGAGCAAGGAGCCTGATGCGGGACTCGATCCCAGGACCCTGGGCCGAAGGCAGATGCTAAACGACTAAGCCACCCAGGCGCCCCGACAATACTTTAATATAATAGTTTTGGGAAGTAATTCTAAACTGCACTCTACAGAGAAACACAGAAAGATGCCATTAATCTTCTTTATGGAATAAATTCCAGAATATACCAAAAATACACTAGATGAAAGGAATTATAATCTTTAAAAACATAAAGGGTTCATTTTTAAATAAAATCATTCTCTCCTGATGCCATAGTAATCTGCTAATACATTATAAAATATATAGCAGAAATTTCCCTTTTCAATTTATTTAAGAATGACCACTAAATCTGATGATGTAAGGTTAAGTCTAGGAATGCGATACACTCTTGAAAAGTGTCCTGAGGCAGCTTGGAGAAAATTCTCCACTCTGTCTGACATTTGTACACATTTTGTGTGCCAGCCAGCAGCTGCTTTGCTCCTCATGATCATTCCAAGAATGGTTATATAGCAAATAATCTTGGAAGAAATAAACAATGCCTCCCTTCAAAGCAAACGGCAGGTTTGTTCACAGGCTTAGAGATACAGGTAGTGCTCCTCTCTGGAGCAAAGAACACTGCCCAATATAATAAAGAGGACAAGTCCTTTTGGAGGAAAAGTCAAGTTTTTTTTCTGCTGTCCATTAAAAAAGATTTGGGGTCAGGATTCCTCCCATGGAATACAACCGATTGCATATGCAGGTGTGAACTGGCCCTCTCCATGCCACCTGGTGGAAACTGGGCTTGGCCAACTTGTACAAGAATATCCTAATACTCTGGCTATTCCTATTGCCGTGAGTAATGAAGTCCTTTGTCTCAAACCCAGGAGTCTTGTATCTTCTGCCAGTATCCATAAAACTGGAGCAGACTCCTTGTTAATTTACAAATAGGATGAAAATCTCAGACATTTCACAGCTCTTTTTTTTTTTTAAAGATTTTATTTATTTATTCATGAGAGACAGAGAGAGAGAGAGAGGCAGAGGGAGAAGCAGGCTCCCAAGGAGCAGGGAGCCCGATGCAGGACTCGATCCCAGGGTCCTGGGATCGAGTCCCGCATCGGGTTCCCTCCTCGGTGGGAAGCCTGCTCTCCCTCTCCCACTCCCGGGGCTTGTGTTCCTGCTCTCGCTATCTCTGTCTCTGTCAAATAAATAAATAAAATCTTAAAAAAAAAAAAGTGTAACAAGGTAATTTCTATCTTGGTATTGAGGTGGTTTTTTTTTTAATTGGATTATCTTGATTTCTCACAATAGTTTTCCAAGCACATTAGCAGTCTTCAAATTGCAGAAATAATGCCCTTAGATTCTTCTGTCATCCAGGGTTTTAGTGAGAGTACCCAAAGCTAAGTTGCTTCAGACTTGATGAAACAACACTCCAACTGGTCTTACAGATTAACCAGCTTCAACATAACACCTCCTCACTTGCTGACCAAAGACCCTTGATCTGTAACAAACCGAATTTGCCCTCTTTGAGATTTGCAGACCACTGGCTTTGAGGAGGGAAGGACCAGAACTTTCCCAGGCCACAGAAGCCAGCAAGTCTGTTTGAAGCCACCTTGGCTTTCTGATTAACCTAGCAATTTTTTAGCAAAATGTTTTCTTTTTCTTTTTAGGTCACACCTATGGTTTTACTAACCTCCCTTTGCGTATCTGTAGAACTTGCCTTCCTTTGCAGAAAGAACAAGGTACTCCTGCAAATCATAGAACATAAATCGTCCTCCCTCACACAACCCCCACGTGCTGAGATAAGGTTTGTAGTTGGCATCATTATCGAGTCTGCACAAAATCAAGAAATGTTGCAGGCCACTGTACTCCCAGTGCTGATTAACTACCCTTGACCCCTTTTAAAACCCTTGAACCAGACAGAAACCTCAGAGTTGGATTTTGGATCTGAGTCCACCTTCTCTGCAGGTGGCTGGCCTCCTCAAATTCCTTTCCAATCAAAACTTGTCTCTTGAGTATCGGCCTTTCAAGCCACCAGAAACCCAACTTGGGTTCAGTGACACTGGGAATACTGAAGACTGATAAAATTTAATATATGCAATATTCTTAACCTCAGGAAAACCTACTATTTTCTTGGCCAGTGTTCTTTTTATGGTATTATAGGAATTGAGTGTTTGACAACCTCGTGAAGAAACCAGTGATCTGATCATCAGAATTGGCACTATGTTTATTAGGTACCAAAGGCACTAGAAAAAGAGAAGCAGAGTTCTTGCTAAGAATTTGCTCATAAGTAGCATATGTCTAGAATTTGTTAAGCTTTTCTTAAATAAAAAAAAAATCAGTCTTAATTATAGGGCATTAATTTCTATCTCCTCTATATCAACCTCGTGAAAACACATTTCACAGACATAACCAGATTAGAAATTTTCCATTCCCATACATTTTTTTTAAATTGGAGTACTTAGGATTTTTCCAGATATGCTTCTAATTTAATCTTCTTTGTAAAGCTACAATAAAGAGAATTTTTTGTTTGTTTATTTTGCTTTTCTTCCAGAAGTATTTTTATTTTTTTATTTTTTTCTCATTGGTTTTATTTTTTTTTATTATTTTGTTCAATCAGCCAGCATATAATACATCATTAATTTTTGATATAGTGTTCAAAGATTCATTAGTTGCATATAACACCCAATTTTTTTAAAAGACAAAACGCAAAAGGAGGGACATAACAGAAGAGCAGATGACAGTAATAAAATTCTAGAAGCAAGTATGCAGACTGAAGTATTAATTACTTAATTTAATAGACTGGAGAAAGCTAAATCCTAAACTAGAAGTCAGGAAAAATGAAAACCAATTCAAACTGACCAGAAGATCCTTAAAGTCTTCGGAAATAACAGTTTCAGAATCATCCAAAACTGGAGTGTTGGGTGTAAAATAAATGCAGACATTTAAAACATGATTGACAGGAGTTAGCTCCCACGTGCCCCTTTCCCATACGCAATCGTGGAGACTCCTCTTCCTCCGCCTGGGGAGTAAAGAGCATGACTCTGTACTGAGTTTTGAGGCAGATGGTCCTCTGCCTCCAGAGAGCTCCCAGCAAGCCAAGCAGCTAAACCTTTATGCCTCCAGGCATTTGATATACACAGAAAAGGGAGAGAAAATATCAAATCAATGAAACCAAAAGAGAATTCTAGTAAAAAGGAAGAAAATAAGTTTTTGGAAACTCATTTGGCCAACTCAAATGGACACCCAAATAGCAAAAATAAAAAAATTAAAAGAGGTATTAAAAGACAGTTTTAAGAAATATCTCAGAAAGTAGAACAAAACTGTGACATATAAAAAATTATAGAGAAAACTTAAGAAAATGTAGAGCTTGTCTATGTGTCCAAAATCTGAACCAGAAAATTTCCTCAAAGGCTAAATGAAGGGGAAGAAATTGACAACACCAAGGAGGATCATCAATTCAGGCTGCGATTATGTTTGAAGAAAGTCATATTGGGAGCTGTCATTCCCAGATGCCCCCAGTCTTTGTGCCATCTTTAAGCTGGGAATATTAGTCTTGACAGTGTGGTGATAAACATTGTGTCCTTCATTCCCCAGTGCCTGGATCAGCTGAAAATATTCCTTCAATTCCAGAGAGGTGTCCTTTTTTGACCTTCTCCTAAGATCAGGTCTTTGCCATGGTAAATTTAGAAGCAAAACATGCAGAGTAGCCTAGCCTTCATGAACTTATTAGGGCTGGATGTCCAGCATTTATCTGGCACTACAGTCCTGAAAATGTTTCTACTGTGATAAGGCATATGTTTCACAAGACTCCTCCATGACATTAACCATTAACTTTTCCAGAAAGGGCTTCTATAAATTATCAGGGAAGCTGAAATCAGACACTTTGGCTTATCCTCTCCAGGGTGTGGTAATTTGTCCTTTCCTTACAAAGTTGAATTTGTGACAGCTACTCAGCTTTTCCCAAGTTAAAAAAAAAAATGTATTTGGGAAGTATAACTACATTGGACATAAATTTTATAAAGAAAAACAAAAGAATGATCATTCAATTACTAAATGCCTCTGGTAGTGAAAGAAGGATGTAATTGGAGAAAGGTGCGGTTGCTCCAAGGCATTGGTTACATTCTACTTCTCAACCTGTTTAGCAAGTACATGTATAAATCAGTTATAATTAAACAGTACTGATACATTTACACACTTCTCTATATGTATAAATTATTTTAAAGTAAGACTTTTTTTTTTGTAAAAAAAGACACTCATTTTTTATTTCCATTAGAGTCAAGAAGGTAAATTAGGCTACTAAATTATGTCACTTTCTTTTTAGATTCTATAATTATATTAAATAAAATATTTTTTTAAAAAATTCAGAAGTATGTACCAGCTATTCCACTTATGAAAGAAAATCTATTGGAGATAAAAGTTAATTTATATATTTTCTTCCATTACTTTTTGTCATGTGTGTGAATTAACAGGATTTTGTTTGTTTGCAGGCACTAAATACATTTGGAGAGCAATAGAAAAAAGTGGTGAACAATCTGAAGGAAGAGGAAAGTAGTAAGTAGAGTTGACTCTTGAACAGTATGGGGGTTAGAAGTGCCAAGCCTCATACGATTCAAAACCCATGTATAGTTTTTGACTCCCCCCCAAATTTACTACTAATAGCCTACTGTTGACCAGAAGGCTTCGTGTAACATAAACAATTAACACATAATTTGTATGTTATATGTCTTACATACTATATTCTTATAAAAACTACCTAGAGAAAAAAATATTATTAAGAAAGTCACAAGGAGGAAAATACATTTATAGTTCTGTACTGTATTTATTGAAAGTCTTCATATAAGGGGACCCATGTAGTTCAAAATCATGATGTTCAAGGGTCACTGTATAACAGGGACCAACTAGAATTCAATGGTCATAATTTTTCTAGATAATACGCTTACCTATTTGTTAAAAAATATTTTGCATCATATATTTTAGAACATTTTCTGCTCTAAAAAGCTGTAGTTTTTTTCCAGTTATCTTTGAAATTCTTTGGAAGTGTGCATCAATTACTGCTAGACTAATGTCACAGTTTGGTAAATAGATACAAATTTAATTATTCTGACCTCCAAATAAGCACATAATTATCTAATTAGGAAAAGCAACAGTTCATTAAGCTATGCAAAACCTCATGTCTTTGTGCTTTATTAAAAACCTGTGTTGTTTTACAAAAAGTAAATTTAAATACCATCATAACCTGTTTTAAAATGGTTAGACATGCTATTGTCCTTTTTAATTTAAATCAAGAAGAAAATGGATTTATCATTGATAAATGATAAAGTTAAAATCATGAAATATTTGGGCACCTGGGTGGCTCAGTTGGTTAAGCGACTGCCTTCGGCTCAGGTCATGATCCTGAAGTCCCGGGATCGAGTCCCGCATCGGGCTCCCTGCTCGGCAGGGAGTCTGCTTCTCCCTCTGACCCTCCTCCCTCTCGTGCTCTCTGTCTCTCATTCTCTCTGTCTCAAATAAATAGATAAAATCTTTAAAAAAAATCATGAAATATTTGTCAAAAGTGTCTTTTCTAATACAACTTATTATTTTGATTATAGAAAATATGCTTGCATCTATGGTGTTATTTTGCCAGGTTGGTGGAAATGGAAATATCTAAGTATTAGGCTTTGAGGGAAAGAAAAGAAACTCTATTTTTTTTTTCACTAAGAGTAACTGGACCAGTAAGAACTTGGAATAGTCTTCCAGATGAAATAATTATTTCCTTGTGCCATTTGCAAAGAAATATAAAATGGGGCAAGATGATACTAAATTGATAGTGTAAACAGGGAGAGAACAAACTGAATGACCATGGGTGGTGGGAGATGTACTGTTACCAATTTGGGTTTGTTCAGGAGAAGGAACTACCCTAAATAATAAAAGCAGGAAGTTAGAGGCGTACATTATCACTGAAAAAAATGAGGGGAAGAGCGCCTGGGTGGCTCAGTCGGTTGAGCGGCTGCCTTCTGCTCAGGTCATGATCTCAGGATCCTGGGATTGAGCCCCACGTCCGGCTCCCTGCTCAGCGGGAAGTCTGCTTCTCCCTTTCCCTTTGCCCTTCCCTGCGCTCCTGCTCTCTCTCTCAAATAAATAAATAAATAATCTTTAGAAAAAAAGAAAGAAAGGAGCAGAAAATTATCGAGGAAAACCTCTGCTGCCTTTTAAAAATCCAGGAGAGAAGGGAATGGCAGGAGACAAAAGCCAGTTATCTCAGCTGCGTGTCAAAGGACAAGGCCTGGAAGCTACTGGCAAATCCTCACCTCACCAAAGGTCGTGCACATTCCTAAAGCGGTTTTTCTTTGTGTGCCTTCCAAAGTTCATGTAACTCACATTGACGGAGTGTAAATGGGACCCTGTTGGCAAGGGATAGCCTGGTGAATACTTAAGATGCAAGTACACACTGATGAGCACAAAGATAAATTAAATAGTTGTCTCGGTTAAGACTAGTAACCCATCAGTTGTCAAATACAGCAAAATCCAGCCTCAGGTACTGGATAGCAAACATAATAAACTATTATAATTTCTAAATTCAGAACTTTGTTCATTTGAAAGCTGGAGCAATATTTTCTCTCAGGCCATGAAAGTCATATTGGGAAATACAAAATACGATTAAAGAAATTATGTCTACAGATATACAAGTGCTTTTTTTAAACTTAATTATAGGTACTAATCATTTTGACCAAGACAACATTTGGTACATGATATACCTGATTTTCCTTAAAACAGACAGGAACAGGATTCTAGTTGACAGATTTACTAATTATTATAGTCAAGGGTCTCATACATTTACTGACAATATTTTAATGACTGAGAACCAAGTAATACATTGTTATTAAACAGCCTCATGGAAACTATTTCTTGTCATTTAGAAGGTGGCCTCTTCATCCAAATGAATTAGGAATACTGTGCATGTGGTTTATTTACTCTTTTACCCAAACTTTGTCTTCTTTTGTTTGACCAAATGGATGATAATTGAATTGGCTTCTTACTCTAATCCTCCAATTTTCTTCACCTTTTAAAAAATCTGTTCTATTATTTGTATGACTACTCTGACATCTGCGCTATTTATTTTCAAACAACCACAAAAAACCACAAATAGCCCACAAAAAACCAAAAACCAAAAATGAAACAAAAATAAAAATAAAAAACAACAACCCAAGAGCAAATCTCCTGGGGATCTACTTCACCCACAAGATAGGGAAAAGATGGCACAAAGCCTTACTCTACTTGCCCTGGAATTGCAAGGGTGCCCACATTCTTCCACAAGCTTACATTCTCACAGTCCTTCCTGCCCACAGATCCCAGACTAGTGTGGCTGCTCTTCTGGATCACTTCAACTCTACTGAAAAGACATGCTGTTTTTGAAAAATGAAGAGCAAGACCAAAACCAAAGGGAAATGAAGGAACATAAATTTTTGAAGAACAAAAATAACCTATCATCAGTTCAAGGAAAAATGAATAGAGGCAGCTACAGTCAAAGAGGTGTTCAGATCTCTGCACTGGAAATGAAAGCTCTTTAGGGAAGCTCCAAGCTCAGAGCCTGGAGTTGATACATCACTATTATTCCTATGTTATTACTCATCTACTGTTAGTTGTCATCATAGTTGCTGTAGCATTGTCTATATTTTGGAGGAAAGCAAGAACTCGACCTCAGCTTTGTCACTTTATCCATTAGTGACAAGTATCTAAGTTTGCTCTCTCTCTCTCTTTTTTTTAAAGTAATCTCTACTTGCAACGTGGGGCTCAAACTCATGACCCCGGGTTTAAGAGTCCCATGCTCTAAGGACTGAGCTAACCAGGCACCTCCTGACTCTTCCTATTGAATAATAATCTATTTTTTTATTCTTATGTTAATCCCCATACATTACATCATTAGTTTTAGATGAAGTGTTCCATGATTCATTGTTTGTGCATAACACCCAGTGCTCCATGCAGAATGTGCCCTCAATACCCACCACCAGGCTAACCCATCCTCCCATCCCCCTCCCCTCTAGATAATCTAGCTCCCTCCATTCGAGGAAAGGTTGATAACTGTTTTAGTTTCTGTCTCCTAAAAACCTGAAGTCCTCCAAAGACACACACATGAAAATGATGGCCTCTGGAGGTCATGTGATTAATCTCAGTAGGGCAGATTCAGGCCAAGCAATCCTGAACAGAATACACAAAGTGCATGGTGGGCCTTACAGAAGAGTGGTGCATGTTGCCCCCCATAGTTGGCAAATTCCTATTGGAACTCCAAAAGCAATTTTTCTGGTCATGGGTTTTGGCAAACTTTAAAAATGATGTGAGTGGTAAGCCCTGGTAAGTGAACACGATGGTCTCAATAAATGCTCCCAGAGCTCCTAAAGGAAGATAGAGCATACATGTGTTTACTAATTCTTAAACCACCTGCCTGAGAGAGACTGTTTACATAAACTTATCATATGAGATACTTCATTTAGAATAAAAGGCTTTACATCAGTATGTCCAAGTTCTGCAAAAGCTGTTCTTTTGCCTACTCCCTTTGAACATCCATTTTTCAAGATTTGTCATTGCACATACTTTTGTATATATTAGTTCTGTCCTTTAGTATCTATAAACTGGGAACTTTATTCATGTTTATGATTATTTGAAATACTGATATCATATTAAACAGACCTCCCCAAATAAAGATAAGCTATCATTTAGGCTCCTGAGATTCATGCAAGTTCCCTTGAAAATGTAACCAGAGAGGAGTTCTGTATCTCAGATTCCACTTTTTTAGAATAGCGAATGTCGTATTCTGAAATGACATTTTTATCTAGTCATAAAACACATTACTAAAAGTTCACTGTGATCTCTTGCGTGAGGCTCTGATTCCCCCTTGCCACGGCACTGCTGGTGAGCCTCGGGCAGGAACTCTGAGGAGGTATGTGCAGAGCCGATCTTGTCCTGTGTGCTACCTAGTCCTCTCATCAGTACTGACCATGGTCTGAGCTTTTCTTCAAGGTCTAGAATAAACATCCTTGCCTCATAAACCCAAAGAAGGTCCAAGTAGAAAAAAATGCAGTGAAAACAAGCACAGCATAGTAAAATTGCTGAAAAGAAAAAAAAATGTGACCATCTTAAAAGCTGCAGTTGACTCAACGTATTACTATTTATTTCCATGCTTCTGGCAATAAAATCTGCTTTTGTTTGTCTGATCTTGTTTCAATTCCCAGGATTTCTTGGGTATAGTATCCTATACTGGCACTTCCTTTCAACTTTTTGAAGGCATCATTCTGTTTTCACTAGAATTACATTGTGTCTACTGGGAAATCACTCCTTTGGAGTTTATAGCACATCTTTACTCTGTTGCTGGATAGTCAGACTGTTGCAACCATTGCTCTTCTCAGAGGATCATTCTAGTAATTTTGTATAAAGTCCTGGAAACAGCCCAGAACTTTTTTTCACATTTTTATCAAACACATAAGCAAGCACATTTTTGTTCATAAGGTAAGCAATTTCTGTTTCTTTGAGGTTATGTAAAAAAATTTTTTGGTCTATAAAATCCCTCTTCTTCTATATTTGAGTGTAAGATGCTACTTATCTTTTCTATTATTCCTTCTGAGACTATCACAGATTTCTTCATAAAACATATACTGGGAAATATGGCAACGGAAGTATTTTTAGGAACATAAGAAGGTGAAAAAGGTGAATTTTTCTGTTTTATTCCAAATATAGTAGACACTCTCTCTTGAGGCAAGTTTGCCTCATGTGAACCTCGGATGCACTGTCTTTCATATGGAGTGATTTTCTGCCTTCTGTTTTTAGGAGAGCTGAGTATCTACTCTTCTAGACTCTGTGAGGGCACTCAATTTCCACTTGTAATGGAATTAATAATGGTGGTAAACATTGCCTGAAAATTCCCAGTGTCATTTCAAACTTAGGAAAAGTTAGAGTTGTCTTTAGCAGAGATCCCTGTGTCTAAAATGTGGAAAGGTAAACCTTGAATTCCCTATGTTATCTCATGTAAAAGAAGATTTTCATATGACATCAGATTCATTTTGGGGTCTGTTTCCTGACTATCATGATAGGAAAAAAAATACACCTGAATTTTCTGGAAGGGAATAACGATTAAGAGTATGTTTTCTGATTTCATTAAACTTTGAGGTTGTTTTCTCTCTCTCAGGGATCACTGGCCTTTCTTGTTTGATGTCCAGTGTTTTATACAACATTGTTTCATTTATTTTTGTCTGTTTTTCATTTGTTAGATTGAAAGGTGAGTCTAGTCCCTGTTACTCTATCTAGGACAGAGGTGAAAGTGCGTCATCAAAGTTTTCTCTCCCTAAATATTCTTAAGTAATATTTTGTTCTCTCTTCTTCAGTTCTTTTCATTTTTTGGTCTGTTATGTTTTACATCTTTTCACTGGATTTTAGAGATTTTTATGGGTGAGAGAAAATAAAAAAGCATGTATTTAATCTGCCATGTTGAACTATAAGTCTATGCTATCCCTTAGGGAGCTAACTCACACTGATAAGAAAGACAGCTTTCAGAAAAGGATGGTTCATAGTAGTACTTACACATAAAAGTATGTACGTGCAAGTACAGGAGTTCTTGAGGTAATAGAGGCAATGAAATATTACAGAACAAAAATAACGCAGTAGCATTGAAAATCTAGAGTAAAAAAGGGATTTCTTAGACATATAAAGTTAAAAAAACAATTACAATTATGAAGAAATTGGAAATAAAAAATAAGAGGGACGTTACCAGCTTATGTAACTGAGTGGTGGAGTCATTTTCTGAGGTAAAAAAGAAACACAGTATTGACTTTTTTTTAGATTTTATTTATTTATTTGACAGACAGAGAACAAGACAGAGATAGACCATGAGCAGGGGGGCGAGGGAGAGGGAGAAGCAGACTCCCTGCTGACCAGGGAGCCCGATGTGGGACTCGATCCCAGAACCCCGGGATCAAGACCTGAGCCGAAGGCAGATGCTTAACCGGCTGAGCCACCCAGGTGTCCCACTGACATGATTTTTAATTAGTGTTAGTTTGTTGAGAAGGAGAGAGTGAGTTTTTATTTTGGACAAGTTTTATTTGAATTGCCTCGGGGAACATCAGGAATTGAGTCCAGAAAGAAATATCTGTCTCAATTGAGAAAAATCTTGGATTTTGTTTTAGTCAACATATAGGCAAAAGGTGAAGCCAGTGGCATGTTTTAGGTTTCCTTGGAGGAGTCTGTATTTATAAGTAAAATTTTGAAGAAAAGAGAAAAGAAAAGCATAAAGAGGAGAAGGAGAAGAGAAAAAGAGACTCCCGGTGAAAGGGGAAGAATGGGGTCTAAGTCCTACGTGATGTAGAAGGAAGTGTTGGTGAAAGAGAGGAGACAAAAGGAGAATAATTGAGCAGGTCTCAGAAGAACTCATAGAAATTAGTTTGATTGCAATTTGGAAAGTTTAACAAGTGGCATAAAATGCAATAAATAATGAGAACTTAAAAGGAGTTATTTAACAAAAGCAGATTACCATTAACTATGCTAAGGGCAGTCCGAGTAGACCTGTCTCTGGAGCAGCAATATTGGAGTGGTCGGAAGTATGGACAGGATGTGAAGAATGGGAGAGATCCAGTATAGAACACTGTTCCAAGCAGTTTAATTTCTATGTAAAGATTAGACATTGACTAATAATTAGGTGGAGAAACAATTTGAGTGCTTTTTCTTTGTTTTGATCTGTTCTTATTTTTGAAGGGCAAATGTCACACACACAAATATATACATATGTATTGTTATTATTTTTGAGAGAGAGAGAGAGAGAGAACGAGCGCACACACATGCAAGTGGGGAGAGGAGCAGAGGGAGAGGGAGAGAGAATCTTAAGCAGACTCCATGCACAGCACCAAGCCCACACTGGGCTCAATCTCCAGACTCTGAGATCATGACCTGAGCCAAAATCAAGAGTTGGACACTTAACCAACTGAGCCACCAGGTGCCCTCAAATGTCACATATATATAGTGAGTTTATGAGTAACTGGTGGTTTAGGAGAGAGAGTTAAGTGCCTTTAAGTGTGAATGTAATGAGGTGGTAGAAGAGAGAGACTAAATGCAAGGAAGGACATTTGATAAGTAACAGAGCAGTGTCCAGAGGAAACAGCAGAGAAAAAGATTGCAACACAAATGAGACAGTCTTGCAGAATTTGCTGGAATTCAGATATGCTCTATAGTCCTTAGAATGTGAAGATTAAATTGTGTACATGAGCACCATGAGATGTATTGTTTGCTTAAAAGAGGTTGGGGACTCTTCAATGGTGGCCAATGAGTCTGGTTCTACTAACTGTCTACTTGAGTCACATATTTGCTGTATGTATTTAATTAATTAAATGATGAAACAAATGCTTCTTTTACCTTCAAAATAGACCACGAACCTGCCCACTTTTTTTTTCACTTTCATTGTTCTCCCCCTGGTCCAAGCCATCATTCTCTCTCACTTGGGCCACGGGAATATCTTCCTCACTGGTTTCCTTGCTTCCTCTCTTGTATGTTTAAGGGATACCTTTAAACTCCATGTCATGGCTTGTCACATTTACTCAAACCTGCAGTGGCGTCTGCATCTCACTGCAAGAAGGGGCTCTTAAAAGGAGCCCCAAGTCCCTGCACTGTCTGGCCTGTCCCCTCCTCTCTGCCATCATTTTCTGCTGCTGTCCACGTCACTCCACTCCTATCTTGCCTGTTCTCCAATATCCCCTATGCATTTCACCCAAACCCTATGCACTGGCTGTTCCCACCGCCTAAAATTCTCTTTCCCCAGATCCTTATGTGGCTTACTCCTTACTGCCTTTACTTCTTGTGACCTTCTCTGCCTTCAGGTCTCTGTTTTTATGCTCACTTACCATCATGCCTGATCTGACCTTTCTACTTCCAATTGAAAGTAGTCCTCAGTTGCGCAAGGAGGATCCTCTGCAACCCCTTTCCCTCACCCATACTCAATTATTTAATTTATGGGTTTTTTTTAATTCCACAGTGTTGATTGGCTTCAGCACTAACACGTACTTTACTCATTTGCCATGTGTGTTATCTGCCTTTACAAAAATGCTGGCTTTAGGAGGGCAGAGACGTATGTCTGCATGAGTTTACTGATGTTTCCCAAGTGTCCAGAAGGGTACCTAGCACACCAAGCGCTCACTAAATATTGGTTGAACAAAATGCATATGAGAGTCTCAAACTGCAGAGGTGCCCAGCCCAGTTCAACTCAGGGAAGCACTCCCAGGATCTCCCCTTTCAGCCCAAGCCTAGGCAAGCAAGTGTAGGCCCAGTAAAGTCTATAATTTTCCTACCATCCTTACTGTTTTACCCAAGTCTAGTGTACAGTCACACTTACGTCACCATCTCCAGTTTCTCCAATGTGAGTCACCAGTCAGTCAGTTTGGTTTCCTTCTTTTTTTTTTAAAGGTTTTATTTATTTATTTGAGAGAGAGCACAAGCTGGGTGAAGGGCAGAGGGAGGAGCAGACTCCCAGCTGAGTGGGGAGCCTGATGATGGGCTCAATCCTGGGACTCCAGGATCATGACCTGAATCGAAGGCAGATGCTTAACTGACTGAGCCATCTAGGTGCCCCTGATTTCCTCCTTTAGGTATTGCTTTCCTTTCCATTGGCTTAGAAATATGCAAAATATTTCAGGTAATATTCTTTGGTAAATGTGGCCTCATTGATTCCCAACCTACACTCTGGCCTCACAATCACACTCCCATCAGTAATTAGCTTAACAATATGCTTAATAGAAAATAATGAAGGAAAGAGATCTGACTTCTATTACAGTCCCAGCCCTGCCAAAAAATCTGTGTAACCTCAGACAACTTATAAACCTCTTCATACATTTGTTTCTTCATCTGTAAAAACAATCGTCACAAAGAAACAAGAATGTTGGATTAGATAGATGAAAGAAATCTCCAATTTTTTCAGTGTGAAATTCTATTAAAAATGACCTAAAGTATTGTCTCAAATTGCCCCAGTGCTAATGAAAACATAAATCACATTCTTTTTCATTTACGCCACATGGAGTGCTTCTAACAATTAAGTGTTTACATGCGATTACATTTTATGATTTGTTATGAGTTTACATGTGATAACTGGATCCTGGGTCAGAGACCTTGGTCTAATTTATGCTTGCTTACACTGCAGTTTATTTATGGCACTGAATAAATGATAGTGTAGCAACACATTTGAAAATCTCTGCCTAAGTGACAAGAGTTATTGCATGAATTTGCATTTTTCTTTCTAAAATTTAGTATTTATGGAAAGAACAAATGTTACATGTTGGCTCTGAGATCTGTCTTTGGTGTGTACCAGGGTGTTTATCCTTCATGTTATCTTGGTGCTGAGCTCTTTTCGAAGAGTTGTAGGGTGGTTTATGTGGCAGATATAAAAGCAATGTTGACTCAGTTACATTTTCTATCATTTTCTCTGGTAGTTTGCAAAAAAAAAAACCAACAAAAACAGCTAAATCAAGCCAAATTCTAAAACTGGGACAGCCTGTAAAGAAAATTAGTGATTAATTGTAATTCAGATTTACAAGAGTATTTGTTTTTGAATGAAATAAGTTTCCACTAAAATGTAAACCAGGAGCAAACCTAAAAAAAATTGACAAGCATTTTATAAAGAAACAGTTGTTATAATTTCTAAAACCTTCGGCTGGGAGATATATAGTGAAAAAAATCTGAAAGTGGTATTTATACCTAAAAATAAAACCCAAAGCTTAATTTTTAATGCTCTTTTCCAAAAATCTCAATTATATTCTCTCAATTGCAATACAAATTAAAATGTTTCTTTGTGAGGTACACAATGTTTGAAAGGAAAATGAGCTTTTAGTCTAAGTACATAAGAATGGGTGCAAATCCTCTCTGCCAGGTATTAGATGAGTGACTGTCGAAAACACTTGGCCACTTGTGTTCACAGCTTCCGCATGCATAAAATGCAAATAATATGCTTACTTAATGGGCCTGTTGCATTGATTCATGGTGCCCTTCCTATAAAGCACCTATGATTGAAACCGGCCCCTAAAATGCTTAGTCATGCTGGTTCTTTCCGCATTTTAGTTCTTTTTTTTCACCCCAAATTCTCTTCTCAATCTAGCCTCATGGGATATAGACTTCAACATTTGAGATACCTCTTATTTTCATTCCTTCTGCTTTTATGTATTTGTCAAATTGTTGTAAAACCTAAGGCTATTTAGCAACAGGTCAGCATGCCTAAGTTAAAAAAAAAAGGTAATGAATGACTGGCCATCTGATGTTGACATGGATGAGGCACAGAATGAGGGTAGCTTATTTAGGGTGGTGACATAGTAATTGTTCATTTTAATTTTAATACCCTGACTTCAGTAACTATATGGTTTAATCCCTACCATCCAATGAAAAACTCAGGAAAGGAAGCCTGTACATAAATACAAAATGACTGAGACATGTAGAAGTAGATAATTTAGTGCTAAGAAGATATAGCAGTGGTATTGTATAAATGCAAAAATCAGAGATTATGGAATCAATTATGGAAGACTTCATAAATGAGATGAGTTTGAGACAAATTTTATAGGAGGGGAAGATATTCTTGTGGGTTAAAGAGCAGTGAGTAACAAATTTATTCAGAAGTCCTCATTGTTACTGTTCTTGGAAAAGTTCTGGCAGAAAATCCCATGTCTCAGGGAATATTTGCTGTTGGCCTTGTGTCTTATGAGCTAAATCTCAGTATGGAAAAAATATAGGAAAAGTTCACAGTTGGATCATTTCACCAGATTAATTTAAAAAAACATTTTTTTCCCATTGGTTTTAGCTCACTATTGAGTCACACATAGTCTTTTGTTCATAAAATGCCTCATTTTCTTTCAATTTCACTTACTTGTCATTTCTTATATCTAATGCTACCTTCATATGAATAGCAATTGCTGGCTATGAAATGAATGTGACAGTCCCCTCAGACACAACAGATTTTTCTGTGGCTATGATTAATACTGAATGATTCACTGATGTTAGATATAGTACATATTAATTAATATCTTTCCTTGGAGATTAACTCCATAAAGGTAAAAGCAAAGCCATGGTTAGTTACCATTTAAGTGTTTTCCCCAGAAACCAACAGGCTAAACTCTAACTAAAATTGTGATGCAAGATGATATTTTTCTTGGCAACTGTCAATTTTATTTCTGTATCCTTTTTGTTGTGCCTCCAGGACTAAGGGAGCATGGTCTTTCCCAATAGTCTATAGAACGAACACCATTATTTCACCCTCTCCTCTCCTTCATCAAAATGTGCTTCTCTCTCTCTGTGTCCACTCGCTCTACAGTTCTACTCCGCAAATAGCTAATACTTAAGCGAAGATGTCAAAACTGGTGACAAGATTTTATTTATTCTAAAAAGAACATCTCATCAATTCAATAACTATTGTATAATTTTTCTAAAATGGTTTCATTCAGCAAACATTGAGTATTTAGAATGCACTGGGAAACACAAAAATGAATATTACATATTTCTTGACTTCAGTGAGCATACAAGGAATATTTGTAAACAGATAAACTATATTATAATAGGAACAGTACTAGTATTATAAACAAAACATTATGGGGGACAAAGAAATGAATACCTCAATCTGTATCATTTTAATCAGGTGTGTGTGTGTGTGTGTGTGTGAGAACCATAGGAACTTAAGTAATTCTGAGAAATCAGAATTGGGCCAGTGAGACGTTGTTCACCCAATGTAGGTGACTAGCTAATCAACCAATACAGTGTTATCCTTGCCAAGGAGTGCAGTTTTCACATATATATTTTAAAAATTAGTATAAATCAAGTGTTATTGGGATCACAGTTGTGTTGCTTTTTTTGTTTTTTCTTTCAAGTAGGCTCCATGCCCAGTGTGGAGCCCAACACGGGGCTTGAACTCACGACCCTGAAATTGAGACCTGAGCTGAGACTAAGAGTCAGCTGCTTAACTGAATGAGCCACGCATGTGCCCCTGGTTTCTTTTTTCTTTTTCTTTTTCTTAAGATTTATTTATTTATTTTACAGAGAGAGAGAGAGCACAAGTGGGAAGGGCAGAGGGAGAGAGAATCTCAAGCAGACTCCATGCTAAGCGTGGAGCCTGAGGCAGGACTGATCTCACAACCCTGAGATCCTGGTGACCTGAGCCAAAACCGAGAGTCAGGCACCCAACCAACTGCACTGGCAAGGTGCCCCGCCCCTAGTTTCTTAATCAAATCCAATCACATAACTTCAAAAAAAATTTTTATTATTGAAATTATTGCATGATTATCCACAGATAAAAATGAAACCTATGAGAGGTAGACTGGCCTGGTTCCTCTAAGACATCAGTCAGTACCCAGAGCACTGGGGATTTGGAACCATTCTCTGGCCAGAAAGTTATTGAATGGATTTCCACATTAAAAAGTGGACCAGTTCAACAGCAAGAGAAGACATTGTGGGTGATATTTGAAGACAAAAATCCGTAAAATGTTGCCATTCTGTCAATGGCATTTTTACCTTTTATGGAAATTATAATGTTGAAAGCAAGGCTTAGGCACTGTCTCCATGACTTGCCCCACCTTTCAATGTTATAGAACCACTGGTTGAAACCATTCTCCGGTATATTGGATTGCAAATATTGAATGTTGGAGATTTTCTCTATTTTATTATCCACTGTTCTATATCCTGTTTTGTTTTGTTTTGTTTTTTAATTTATGGGAGTTTTGAAATTCCCTTTGCTTTAACAATCTAATTGGCCAGATTTCTTTGGATAGGCTCTTAACCCCAAAAAGTCTCAAAACCATGAAAAATCTGAATCTACCACTTATGATTTAAGACATTAAAAATTAATCAAGTAAGTCTCTTCAACAAATGGTATTGGGAAAACTGGATGGTGACATGCAGAAAAACGAAACTGGACCACTTTCTTTCATACTCAAAATGAATGAAAGACCTAAATGTAAGACAGGAAACCATCAAAATCCTAGAAGAGAACACAGGCAGCAACCTCTTTGACCTTGGCTGCAGAAATTTCTTACTAGACACATCTCAGGAGGCAAGGGAAACAAAAACAAAAATGAACTATTGGAACATCATCAAGATAAAAAGATTCTGCACCGTGAAGGAAACAATCAACAAAACTAAAAGGCAGCCTATGGAATGAGAGAAGATATTTGCAAATGACATATCGGATAAAGGGCTTGTATCCAGAATCTATACAAACTCATCAAACTCAACACCCAAAAAATAAGTAATCCAGTTAAGAAATGAGCAGAAGACATGAACAGACATTTCTCCAAAGAAGACATACAAAAGGCTAACAGACATATGAAAAAATGCTCAGCATCACTCATCATCAGGGAAATAGAAATAAAAACCACAGTGAGATACCACCTCACACCTGTCAGAATGGCTAAAATCAACAACTCAGGAAACAACAGATGTTGGTGAGGATGTAGAGAAAGGGGAATCCTTTTGCACTGTTGGTGGGAATGCAAACTAGTGCAGCCACTCTGGAAAACAGTATGGAGTTTCCTCAAAAAGTTAAAAATAAACTACCCTACGACCCAGCAACTGCACTACTAGGTATTTATCCAAAGGATACAAAAATGCTGATTTGAAGGGGCACATACACTATTAACAATAGCCAAATTATGGAAAGAGCCCAAATGTCCATCAACTGATGAATGGATAAAGAAGATATGGTATAGATATATACAATGAAATATTACTCAGCCATTAAAAAGAATGAAATCTTGCCATTTGCAATGACATGAATGGAACTAGAGTGTATTATGCTAAGCAAAATAAGTCAGTCAGAGAAAGACAAATACCATATGATTTCATTCATATGTGGAATTTAAGAAACAAAACACATGAACATAGAGGAAGGGAAGGAAAAATAAAATAAGATAAAAACAGAGAGGGAGACAAATCATAAAAGACTCTTCCCTATAGAAAACAATCTGAAGGTTGCTAGAAGGGAGATGGATGGGGGGATAGGCTAAATGGGTGATGGGTACTGAGGAGGGCACTTGTAATGAGCACTGGGTGTTGTATGTAAGTGATGAATCACTATATTTTAAACCAATACTACACTATATGTTATCTAACTTGAATTTAAATTAAAAAAAGAAAAGAAATAAAATATTTGCCCTAAAAAATTAAACAAATAAGACAGAGACAACCAAGATTAATATTCTACATTTTAGAATTGTGTAGCTCTTAAAAAAATGAATATAGTTAGCCAGATAGAATTAATTCCCAAAACATATTTTCTTCTCTGGTTAGCACAGAATCTACCAGATGCTTACAAAGTACTTTTCTTTCTCCTTCCTGATTCACTTGGCATTAATTTGGCAACCTGCTTATGTCTTTTATTCTGCTCTTCACAACTTATAATATCTTGGCCACATACAATTTTTAGCATTAAATTTTTTGTTCAGTTTCCCCCACTTCCCACATATATTTTATAGTGATGTATGATACAGCTATGTAATTCTGAGGTTTTATAAAAGTATAAAAACTCTTCAGATATTTGGCTTTAAAAATGAATAAATCTAGGGGTGTCTGGGTGGCTCAGTTGTTAAGCATCTGCCTTCAGCTCAGGTCATGATCCCAGGATCCTGGGATGGAGCCCCGCATCAGGCTCCCTGCTCAGCGGGAAGCCTGCTTCCCCCTCTCCCACTCCCCCTGCTTGTGTTTCCTCTCTCACTGTCTCACTCTCTCTGCCAAATAAATAAATAAAACCTTAAAAAAAATAAACAAATAAAAAATAAAAATAAAAATGAATACATCTAAAAACATTATTTTCACAAATTTAGATACATAACTTATTTTTAAAAATACAAATGTTATTTATAATAACAATTATTTCTCACTACTTATAATACATATTTTCTAAATTCTATTATTTAAAAAGTCAAATTATCTTTTTGTCTTCATATTTCTGGTGAAAATGTACATGGTCAGAATATATCACAGAAACCATACATTTTTACTGAAGTCAATTTACTAGTATTTTTCTTTATTGAGATAAAATTGACATATTATATTAGTTTCAGGTGTACAACATGATAATCATTTATATTTGTATATATTATGAAATGATTAACATTCATTACCACACATAAGTACAATTTTTTTCCTGTGATGACATCTTTTAAGATCTACCCCCTTACCAATTAGTATTTATGTAAAACAATTGAAAGTATTTTCATTTATCTGTTTTATGTCTTTTTAAAGAATTCACTTAGAATTTTTTTACTTTATGTCTGTTTTTTTGTGTCAACACTAATTTGTATATTAATTACTATTCTTATTTTGGACTTAATTTGCTAGGCTTTCTCTAATATTTTGAGTTGGACATCTTTTCTAATGCATGCATTTAAGTAAAACTGATTTTTGCTAGTGCATAAATGAGCCCATAGCAGTTGTCAAAATATTTAAATCTTTTTGTTCAGATATATTGAAACCTATCGCCCTAGCCACTACCCCTCAGTTCATACAAGGCTTGAGGCATGCATACTGCTTTCTTGGACCTTCTATCTCCACCAGACAGGCCTGGAATTGGAGTGAATCAGATTATATACTTACCCAGGGGACAATATTTAAGAGAACTCCAAAAAACTCAGATTTAAGAAAATAATATTTCATGCCATGTTTAAAAAAAATCAAAATAGGTGTTCAATATCTATGGAGAACAACATATCAAAATGTTAAGTTGGAACAATTATTGTTTGCTTGTTTTAAGACCCTGCCATAGGAACATTCATTACCAATTGGCTTGAAGTTCTCAGTCTGCAGATCACCAGCTGGATGAGTTTATGAGTGTTAATAAAGACATACAAACAGATTGAGCAACACAGAGCATTATAGTTTGTCAGTCATATTTTTTTTAATTGTAGAGTTTTTTTATTGGTTCTTTTCCACTTGATTCAAAATATGGGAGAATATTTTGATAAGCCCATAGAGGGGGAACAATTTTCCTTTTGTCTCAGCAGCACGGCCTTCAGACTTACATCCTAAGGCCAATCAATTCCCAGTGCCCTGGGAACCCCTAAATTCTTACTTCCTAGACATTGCCATTTGCATTCCCCAAGCACTTTACACATATGACCCCAAGAAGCCCCAAGTGAGCAACACAGGAACATCAAGTATCTCACTGGTAATCTCTCACACTGACCACAGTCTCCAAAAGTCTGCATAGTAAGAGTGAGCCTGGTATCACTGGCCACAGAGTTTGCACCCTGGGAGGAAAAAAGCCTATCTGGCTTCCCCTCCTCAGTTTGGTTCTGAGAGATTCTAGGAGGGCCAGAAAAGCCCATGGCTGGTGTCAAAGGGCCACCACTGGCTTTGGCCAGGCACTGTGGAGTCCACTGCCATAGTGAACACTCCAGCAACAGGAGTAAGACCACAAGTACTGAAGGAGACTTTGGTGTGGTTTGGGGTCAAAAACATGAAGGATATGGGCTCGTGTTGAATTTTATGTCCATTTACTTGTCCTGGATCATGAAAAACTCTCAAACATTAACCTATCATAGATATTAACTCTATTCCTATTAATACATATGGAATTAATGTTTATACAGCATCTTCCCTGTGCTAGACATAATTCTAAATAAATACTAACCCTTTAGAATGATGTAATATTCATCATCATCTTTATTTTAAAGATGAAGAAACTGAGACTCTGATGGATCATTTCCCACTTGGGTGGTGGAGCAATAGAACCATGTTCTCAATTACCCTCTGATGCCACAAGTCACCTGGCCTGAAGAATTAAATGAGAGTCCAATCCATGATTCTCAAGATGTGTTCAAAATGGAAATACTGGTTATATAAAGGTTTCAGACAGTATTAGAATCATTATAAACCCAGTGAAGGCTTCCATCAGTACAATTGTTCTTTGATAGGAAATCTTTTGTTCCTTTCTGGGTGCTTTTTAGGACTTCTGTATTTATCTTTAACATATGTGTAGTTCAGAGAAAGTAGAAAAAGAATACAGTAGCATCAACAATGTCATTTTTTTCCTGAAACTCTTTATCAGAGAAACTTTTTCTTGAAACTATTTACCATTTAACAATCAATTTAATTAGGTGTACTCATTAAAGACATCAGTGTTTTTCTTTAAAAGAAATCATGACAAGAATGGAAGAAATAGTAAGAAAAAGATTCTTTAAACACAACACCATACTAACAATATCATTCTAAAAATCAACAAATGATTTGGAAATTGCTAGATTTCCAATTATCAATGGATGATTTCAGTATAAACTACATCATGTGGTAAGCAAATTTGAATAATATAGAGTTTTGTTTAAAGAATGAAAAGGAATATATATTTTAAGATTTAATTCATATTTGGTTTTAAATTAGTTTAAAAATCCAAACTGGTTATTAAATACTTTGACTGTCATACCAACATTTAAGGTTAAAAATTACCCTATTGTTTATTAAATTATCATAGTCTAGTATTGACCAGTTTTAAATATTCCTCAAATTAGTGTTATTTGTTTTATTGATTTCCAAAATCAATTCTTATTTAGATTTAAATATATGATATATATATATTTTGTTTCTTGCATCTTACTGCTTTCTGGTTCAACTTCCTTCTTTCTGAAGTATTTATATGGTAACTCTTTGCATGGAAATCATACAATTTGATTTAAAAAAAAAATCTCTGCTTCATTTGACTCTCACTTTTCATTGATAGTTTAGTTACTTTCTCCCACAACATTGGAAATATTTCCTGTTGTTCTGGTCTCTCCTATTGCTATTAAGAAGCCCTTCACTATTGTTTTTCACATTGCTTTTTGTTGTTGTTGTTTCAAATTGTTGTTTTGTAGAAAGTCTCTCCTTTCTTTCTGGGTACTTTTAGGGCTTATTTATTTGTCTTTAGTGTTCTGCAGTTTTACCATAATGTGATTAATTATGGCATTTTAAAAATTCTGCTCAAAATGTGGAGTGTTTCTAATTTTAAGATTCATGTCTTTCCCTAGTTCAGAAAAGAATTTTCAAATACTGATTCTCTTCCATCATCCCCATTCTTTTTCTCTGAAACTGAAAAAGATTCCAGAAAAAATAAATACTTGATTTTCAATGACTGTCCAAGCTCACAATAAAGGAAAGTAAACATGCCCGGACCAGCAATGAAACTGAAACTTTTTCTCTAAAAATGGTGTATTTATTTTTTCCAGAATCTTTTTTTTTTTATGGGGAAAGATTCTGGCCAGCCTGGTCTACCATTTTGCCAGAATCAGACAGATTTCTTTTTACATTATTTTAAAGCAAGTGTTCTTCTATACTTGGGTAGCCGCCATCATCCCTAATCACAGAGTAATTTGCAACGAGGCTTATTTCTGCACATGGGCCTGAAACTCTTTACATAGAAAAACACCATAATATACACATGCAAAAGAGAGTCAGATGGTGAGAGGAGAGACAATTTAGCATATTTATAACTTGCTCATACTAATGGGCACAGAATTATGTTGAGAAGACCTGTGGTGAATGCCAACAGAAGCTGGTCTGAGAGTGGGGACTGTCACAGGAAAGCCTGAAGGGAAGGGTATTATGCTTCAGAGGTTGGTATGAGGTGAACGCATCGATAGAAAATAGTGCTTTTAAAAAGGAATTTTATTGGAATCTCTTAGGGAGCTTCATAACAATAACCATTCCAGGGTCTGCAAATTCTTTCATGTGTTCAGCTGGGCCTGGGAATCTATACTGTGATAAGCACTCCAGGTAATTCCAAGCAATGGTATATTGAGTGGCTCTGGGGAACCACTAGGAACAAGCATAATAAGAAATTAACAGTGGGGTAAGAAGGGATGCCTGGGTGGCGCAATAGGTTGAATGTCCAACTCTTGGTTTTGGCTCAGGTCATGATCTCAGGTTTGTGAGATCGAGCCCTGTGTCCAGCTCCATGCCCGGTAAGGAGTCTGCTTGAGATTCTCTTTCTCCCTCTCCCTCTGTCCCCCAACTCCCGCCCCCCCCCGCCGCTCTCTCTCTCTCTCTAAAATAATAAATAAATAAAATCTTTTAAAAAAATAGTGGGGTAGGGAAACTGGTTAATAAAGTATTTTGAAGCCTCCAATAAGGAATCTTTGCTTTCTCTAGATGAGTGACAGAAAGACTGAAAATGTCAAAAAAGTCAGTGTGACATGAGAACAGTGGAATGTAAGATAAATATATCAATAGCACAAACTCAATAACTATTGAATCTGCTTATATGTCTAAGACAAAATATGAATTACACCCCAAGGACCAATGTTGCACATGGCTTTTTTTGGTAAAGCCAGTGAACTAAGAGTGGTTGAAACTATTTTAAAGGGAAAAAAAAAAAGAAAGAATATATGACAGAAATCATACTTGGCTCCCAAATCTTTAAATACTTAGTGTTTGGCCTTTTACAGAATGTTTGCTGAGTCCCTGAACTTAGACAGACTCAAGGTTTTCCGTGTCACTGTGGCAAATTAGCAAGGTTTCAGCCACAGTGTGATGGGGGTAATATATATGGAGAGGCAGCTGTGTCTGAATGAGGCAAAAACAAAGTAGAGCTAGACTAGAAGTCATGGTCAAAACCGCCACCAAAGATCGTCAGAGCATTCAACACTGAGAGTGACCAAAGTATCTTCCATGGCATGACAGCAACCTTTATGAAATTAGAATTTAATCATGTTCAAGTTGAAATTCTTCATTAATTTCTAATCCCTTTAAGAGAAGGTCAAAATGCAACATAGTATGCATTGTGACATATTCCAAATTCACATTCTTCATGGTGTCATAACTGATCCATAATTCATTCCCATGAAACTCCCTGAGATCCTGTGGACATAAAAAATACTTCCACTTTGATTTCATTTATTTATGTATAAATAATAAAGTATATAGTTTAAAAATCAAATTATACATGCGTCATCATGAATATCAACTGTTCCAAACTCTACTCCCAGTTTCCCTCCAAAAAGGTCTATGTTTCCTTTTTTCCTGAATTTACTTCTATAATTGTAATGAATTTTCTCATACTTCCACTTTCTAATTTTCTATGTTAAATATTTCCACTTAATTCTAACTATTGAGATCAAGATTTAGCACTTTTCATTATTCACTTTCTCCACACATTCCTTTTCCTTTCTCCCAATATTATTTTACCATTTTGATAGTGTGTGTGTGTGTGTGTGTGTAGGCATATAGCTTACAATCTGACACCTAATCCACATGTCCTTCCTTTTACAAAGCTTTATTACTTTCTGGAATTTATAATTGCCTCATTTTTTGGTTGCTGAATATTCTGCATTTGTAACAAAAATTTTTCCCATGCAAAATTGTAACATACCCCAAAGAATTCCATATTTTAGAGAATCTACTAAATCCATTTCTATTTTCTTGGAGGCATCCTCCTGGAACTTTTTATTATCTTGTACAAACCTTTGCAAATTGCTCACTAAATCTCCTGTATGGCTCATTTCCATACTATTTGTCCTCCCCAGTTTTTGAGAATTCACCTGCTTCTCTCTTATCTTGGAGTCCCTGTTTTATTAAATATTTTGCAACCACATAGTATGGATATCCAGCTATCTGCCTGCTGTATAGCTTTATTTTCCACCTCCAACTGTCTAATGCTATATATTTTATCATGTTTCTTTCTTCTGTATCTTTTTCTCTTTTCATTTATTTTTGTGGTTAATACCATCCAGAAGCTGCTGGAGAAATAGAGCATAGAGGAATGTTTTAAAGAACTCATATCCCCAAAATATTTTTATGCAAGCCTCAGAGTATGTTTGGATATAGAATTCTACATCTTTTGCCAAAAAATTGAAGGTCTTACTATTTTCTAATTTCCTGTACTGTTTTTGAAAATTTCAATGTCATTCAGATTCTTTTATATGGGAGTGAGTGATTGTCTTTCCAGAATTTTAAGGAGCTTCTGTTTATCCTGAATATTTTGAAATTTCATACTTATATGGATATATATTTTTTTTATTATTTTTTTTAATTACCATGCCAGAAACTCAGTAAGCTTTTCTGTTTGGAAATCTATATTCTTCATTTGGGAAAATATGTGTAAAATGTTTCTTCAGAGCTTGTGCCTCATATTTAATCTTTGTGTCTTTCTAGAACATCTATTTTTCTGATCTTGGACATTTTAGATAGAATCTCTGATTTTCACATCTCTTTTATTTTTTATCTCTTAGTCCTTTCAATCCACTTTCTCAGAACTTCACTTGATATTATCACTTAAACCTTCCGTTCATATTTTTTAATTTCAGATACAATACTTTAAAAATATCTTGGGGCGCCTGGGTGGCTCAGTTGGTTGAGCGACTGCCTTCAGCTCAGGTCATGATCCTGGAGTCCCGGGATCGAGTCCCGCATCGGGCTCCCTGCTCGGCAGGGAGTCTGCTTCTCCCTCTGACCCTCCCCCCTCTCATGTGCTCTCTCTCTCTCTCTCTCTCATTCTCTCTCTCAAATAAATAAATAAAATCTTTAAAAAAAATATCTTTTTCTCTGGTTGTGAACTTTGCTCAGTGGTTTTCTTCTTCTTTATGAATTTTAGTTATATTTTTGCCTCGGCTTCCTGCATTGCTTTATTTCCTTGGACTCTCCCCTCCACTTTGTTGTTGTTTATTTGATTCGTTCTCTATCTTTCATGTTGGTATATTTCTTCACATATCTTTGATTTCTTGGCTACCCACTCATACTTAAAAGTGAAGCTTAAAAAGCCATCTAGAATTCCATGGGCCCCTGAGGACGTGTAGTGGCTTTCACTGTAGAATAATCAGACAGGAGCCCATTTGCACTGTGTGCCTTCTAACTGCTGGCGTTATTGTCTTCTGTCTGTCAGTGTCTAGGGAAGGATCCTCTGTCAAAGGAAAACTGCCACATATCTAAGGGGTGATTTGGGGAGGAGTTGTGATGGTAGAGAAGAATATCTCACCATTCAACCTGTACATTCTCACATATTTCTCCAGTATTAAGCTTAACTGCTCACTCTCATCCTCCATTGAACCTGCGTGCTCCAAAGCAAAGAGTTGCTCTGTTATAGGTTCTGCAGTGAATGACCCTGATGTCTCCTTCTTAGGTACCTCTGATAGAATAAGCTTTCCAAAAAAAATGTTGGCATATGTGATAATGAGAAATAATAAGCAAGTATGAGGATGAGAATCTAGATAGTTGTGTTAGAATTTTAGAGATGGATTACGTTAAAAAAAAAAAAACAAACAGGAGCAGAAAAGCTAAAGACAGGGTCACAGATTTGATGGAAAAGTGTAAACTCTAGACCATGAGCAAGAGTTAGGCCTGGAGACATGGGAAAAGGTTGACTCTGTCAAGAAACAATGATGTCTCACTGGATCAGTCAACAGAGACTCCTCAGGTTCCTAAATTTGTTCTAGATGGAGATAGGAAGGGGTGAAGTGTGAATCAAGGTTAAATCTGATTCTTCCTACAATATATGATCTTTTGGGGTTGGTTTATTGTCTCAGTCACTGCATCTGAGGTCCTCAGAGTTGACATTATCTGTTGTGAGCTAATTCTGTAATTACCTGTCAGGTGAAGAAATGAGTTAGTATCAATAGGAGTCAAAACTAGAAAATGAAGAGTTAGACTAGTTTTATGTGTTAATAGATGGGCATTTACTACTGGAGTAAGTAGGATGTTATTCAATCATCCAACTAAACAATCAGTATGGTTTTGTCTTATTTCTAAGCTTTCTAGAACATGGATCTCTCTCCAAATTTATAGGTAGCCATTTTGAGGTGATCTGGCATAGCGGCTGGGATGGTCACCATCTAAATCTGATATTTGCTCTGAGTGACTTGATTCAACTGAGAAATTTTATTAGTCCCAGACATTCAAGGCCTTTTTAAGTTCCATTTTTTGCTTTGGGGGGATAAAAATAATCTCTTTTTCAAACTATGCAAGGCCCCAAATTCCTGGATTTTTTCATTACCTTTCATTTCTGATTTCTAAACAGCCAATTTTTCACCAAGCTCATTTTCTCTTTCCTGCAATACCTTCCCAAATGCAGCCAACAGTAAGCAATATGCACTATTATGGTACTGTTTTCCAAATGTTTCCCCTGGAGCCAAAGACGGAGTAAGCATATTATCTGCATTACAAGTTACAGCAGGTGAGAGTTATATTAAATGTTTTGCAACAACATAACATGAATATGTAGCCATCTGTCCTAGTACATCTTTTTATTTGCCACCTCCTGGTGACTAATACTATATATTTTATATGTTGGCTATAACAAATGTTATGTATTTTGCTTTTTTTCCCCCACAGTAATGTCCCATCTCAAGGTAGTAATTACTATGTAGGTAATGATAACACATAGTCTATGCTATGGTAATGATTACATTTTGAAATGTTAGTGGTTTATGTCAGTAAAGGTTTATATCTGCCTCACATTACAGACCGAAGTAGTTTGATAGGCCAGACTCTCCCCAAATGATGACTCAGGAATCTGGGATCCTACCATCATGTGTTTCCAAAATACTGAAAATACTTTACATTCAGCTGCATTAATTAGAGAGAGAAAATATGTAGAAAGTTACACAGGGGTCTTTAGAGACAAAGCATAGATGTAACATACAATAGTTACCTAGTCAAATAGGCTCCCCTGATTGCAGGGGCCCCTGGATATGTGATTTAAATATGTATACAGAAGCAAATAAAAATAGTTTGGTAAACACAGAAAAAAATAACACTTATTAAAAATGATTTAAGCAATGAAATACCTGAATAATCCTACAATGATTAAGAAATTATAGCAATAGTTGAAAATCTACCTACCAAGAAATTTCCATGTACCAATCAGTCAGAAGAATAATTAGAAACAGGCAAATGCAGAGATTGGAAAAGTTGGTAATATTTCCCAATTTGTTTTTGGGGACTCTTATTACCTTCCTATTAAAACCTGACAGCAAAAGTATGAAAATGAAAGCTGCACAACAGTTACATATACAAATAGTTAAGATTATAATATATTGTTAAAGATAATTCAGACATATATAAAATGATAACATATCTTGATCAAGAAGTGGTCTGCTGCAGAATTCCAATGTTCACATTAGAAAATGGATTAATATTTTCACTTCATTATCAGATAGGGAAAAATCATATGTGACCATTTCAAAAGAAAAAAAAGATATCCATTTTTGATGAAAATTTAGAAAACTAAGTATAGAATGGAATTTTCTTAACCTTATTATCATTATTTATAAGAAGCTTGACAAGAAATACCATATTCGTAAAACATTCACAAATACCATATTTCTGAAATATTTCCCTTTGAGATTATACTGATGAAATCTTGAAATCTTTTTTTTTTTGAGATCAGGAATAATAAAAAATGGTGTTATCACCATGTCTATTAAATAGTTTTACATTATATTAGTAAGCAAAGGAGGAAATTATCAAGAAATGTGCATAAATATTGCACATTGAAGATGATATTGTGTATGCAGAAAATATAAAAAAATCTACTTATAAATTACTAGAAATAATAAAAGGGTTGGGTAGCTATATACAAAACCAACATATAGAAATCAATTGTATTTTTATTTTATTTTATTTTATTTTTTTAAAGATTTTATTTATTTATCTGACAGAGAGACAGCGAGAGAGGGAACACAAGCAGGGGGTGTGGGAGAGGGAGAAGCAGGCTTCCCGCTGAGCAGGGAGCCTGACATGGGGCTCGATCCCAGGACCCTGGGATCATGACCTGAGTGAAGGCAGATGCTTAACGACTGAGCCACCCAGGCGCCCCAAGAAATCAATTGTATTCTTAAATATCATGATTTTATTATAAAATGAAATAAAAAGAAACCATTTATGATAACACCACAAATGAACTATATAGGAACAAATCCAACAGAAGATATACAAGACCTTTGAGAAAAAAAACAGTAAAGGTTTTTAGAAAAAATTTGAAGCATATACATGGATAAAGATATATGCCACATTCACAGTTTAAAAATGGCAAAAAAAAAAAATGATGTACATGTTTAAGGCAATCCAAGTTAAAATACAGATTTATTTTTGTTGCACTTGATTACCTGATTTTAAAATTTTTATGGAAGTGCAATGGCCAAGATACCATTGAAGAAAAACAAAATGGGAGATCTTGCTCACCCAGGTATCTCTCTTTATATTTTATATTTATAGTAATTAAGACAGCTTGACATGGCCAACAGGATAGGTAAATAGCCAATGGAATGGAATAGTATGCTCCAAAACAGATCTATCCTATAGAAAAGCTAACCTATATACTCCAAATAAATGATGTCAAGAAAATTGAAGATTCACAACTCATACCATATGAAAAATAATTCCTGTGGTTTGAAGACTTAAATGCATGAGTCAGAACTGTAAATATTTTATAAAAATTAAATATAAGAGGGGCACCTGTGTAGCTCAGTGGTTTAAGCCTCCAACTCTGGATTTCGGTTCAGGTCATGATCTCAGGGTCATGAAATCAAGCCCCATGTTGGGCATGGAGCCTGCTTAAGATTCTCTCTCCCTCTCCCTCTGCCCCTCCTCTGCCACCGCACACCCATGGGCTCTCTCTTTCTCTCTATCTCTAAAAAAAATAAAATAAAATAAATGTAAGAAAATGGATTCATAATTTCAAAATATGGAAAAATTTTTCAACAATATGGGAAAATGCTAATGTTAAAGAAAAAATTGATAAATTCAACTATATAAAATGAGGGACTTCTGGTCATCAACACATACTAAAAAAGAGTGAAAAAGAAAAGAAATGGACTAACTTGACTATACAGTTTACAAAGTAAAATATTTAAATGCTCAAAACCCACAAGAAAACATGCACAACCATGTTGAATTATTCATGGTATGAGAATTAAAAACACATCTGATAGATGGACAAAAATTTAAAAGTCTGACAATTAGCAAAGTTGGCAAGCATGGCAATGAACAATATAACCCGAATGTACTGATGGTATGTGTATAAATTCACATAAACACTTCGAAGAATAGATTGTTATTATTTAGAAAAGGTGAAGATGTGGGTATCCTATAATACAACAATTTAATTTTTGGTATATATCTTAGGAAAAGTCTTTTCTGTATTTGCACCTTGATACATGTATAAGAATGCTTTGGGCAGCATACTTTTTAGTACACAAGAACTGACAATAAGAAAAACAAACCACAGATCCACAAATAATAGAATGAGTTTATAAACTGTTGCATATTTTTATAATAAAAAATTGTGTGCAATGGGGCGCCTGGGTGGCTCAGTTGGTTAAGCGACTGCCTTCGGCTCAGGTCATGATCCTGGAGTCCCAGGATCGAGTCCCGCATCGGGCTCCCTGCTCGGCAGGGAGTCTGCTTCTCCCTCTGACCCTCCTCCCTCTCATGCTCTCTGTCTCTCATTCTCTCTCTCTCAAATAAATAAATAAAATCTTAAAAAAAATTGTGTGCAATGAAATAAACACATCATGATCATGATCCCCTGTAGTATCATGTATTAATATCACAAACTTACAAAGTTCAAAAACAGACAAATTAAATTATATAGTTTGGGAATCCATACACATTTGTTAAAACTATAAAGAAATGCTGGAATGCCTGGGTGGCTCAGTCAGTTAAGCATCTGCCTTCGACTCAGGTCATGATTCCAGGGTCCTGGGATCAAGCCCCCTGTCACACTGGGCTTCCCGCTCAGCGGGGAGCCTGCTTCTCCCTCTCCCTCTGCCTGCCTCTCTGCTTACATGTGATCTCTCTCTGTCAAAGAAATAAATAAAATTTTTAAAAAACTATAAAGAAAAGCAAGAAACTGGTTTTTACAAATTCAGAATAACAACTACATTTAAGAGAAAGAAGTTTGGAGGAAATTTGGGGGATGGATGCTAATTATGTTTTCCTTGATGTGAGTAAGATAATATATATTTTAGTTTCATAATGATCTGATAAAATTATATATCTATGTTTTAGTTATATTTTTGATACATGTCATAGTAAGCAATTAAAAATGAAAAAGAATTCTAAAGATAGAGAAGTTTTTTTAATGTCATGGTAATTAACAATCTAGCTGCAAATGAAGAAAACAATCTAATTGCAAATGAGAGCGGAAAAAAAGATTGACCTTTTTTAGGTCAACTTTCTTTGTTTTTCTTTGTGTTTTGTGTTTAAGTGTATATAATGTATCCCAAAGAACTAACTGTGTCAGATCAGCCTGTTTCTCTGGGGTAATGTTTCTTAAATTTTATTGTATATGTGTATCACCTTGAGATCTTGTTACAAATGCAGAATCTGAGTCAGTCAGTTTGGGGTGGAGCCTGAGATTCTAACAAGAAGGTGTTCTCTGCTGCTAGTCCAAGGATAACTCTTTAAGGAACAAGGCTCCCAGAACACATGACTGATACTGGATTAACTAGAATTCAATTGTTAATTTATAAGTAAGGTGACCCTAGGTTTTTCCACTCAACTGGGATACATTTGAAAGTGAAATGGAGCTGTTATTAATAACGGTGCTTGCCACAAGGCATAAACAGGAACTTCCACTAGAACGTGGGACATATGTTCTCTCTATCTTTGAGTTACAGTGATCTTTTATGCACTCTACAATTTTAGTATATTGCATTCTAGGAAACTGAGCACCATAAACCCTCCTTCAATATTATACCAACATTGTGCCCAAAAAGAAAGAACTTGAAATGCATTATAAGCATTTTGAGGAAAGGCCTTTGAGTTAGTGAGAAGTTTGTATTTTGGAAAGTGCACAGTAGAGAAAAAGTTATGCCCCAGTTGAAGTGGGTGGAAATTTCCCATCTGCTGCTAGCTAGACAGTCTGGACCTCAGATTCTTTTTGCTTCTGAAACACTTGTAAGACATGATCTTATTCCATTTTAATATAATTACTCCTATGGCACGGGATACTGTTTAGTTTTATCTCTTTCACATGTTTATATTTTGAACTTAAAGTGATTTTGTTTATTTCTATCTAATATTTTTAGTTCTATGATTTAAAAATTATTTATCAATCAACATTTTAAAGGAAAACAATAATTACCTGTGACTCAACACACTCAATATTTTTAGGTCCCATAAGGAAGGCTTGTATTTTTATAAGTAACTCATAGTATATTTTGGAAATCTTTTCATTTAGGGGTTTTTATTCTGAGGATAAGTGTAAAAAATAAGTGTTGGGGTTTTCAGTGACTTGATTAATTTATTCATAAGAAGCTTTGTTGAAAGTTATAAATATTTAAGAATGACCCAAAGCTCCAAGGGACAAAACATAATGAGCACCAAATAAGAAACAACACTGCATTTTTATAAAATAAAAAGAAGTATCACACACACAGTCTGAAGTTATGCCAATGAAAACTAATGCATGAATTTCAATATATCGTAATTTACACAGTATTTCATAAAACTAACATTAGGGACTAAAAAGGGTTAAAAGATGACAATCATAATTAAAGGGAAGAAAACTAAAAATTCCTTTTATCTTTGAAGCACCAGGCCTTTCCATCTTATCTACATAGTGAAATGTCATAGTGAAAACTATACTTCCGCCAGCATGAAAGAGGATGCTGATAAGCCTCCTTTAGTATCTCCATCCATATTCAAAGACAATGTTTTTAAGTAATGGAGATGAATGATTATGGCTTAAATAATTAAAAAGTTAAAAACAATGAATCATATTCAGTACCAGGAGAGTTTAAACTTGAAGTATGATTCTTTTGATAATGACATATGGTTTTCAAAAAAATAGCAGAAACTGACATTCTAGAAAAACAAAACGAGTGATTCACACCCCAGCAAAATTTAATATCACTTCCAGGATATTAAATGCTTCGTGTGCCAAGTTAGTCACAGATTCTGGCCTTAACTGCAGGAGGCACTACTGATGTTCCTCGTTTTTCAACTTTATTGTCATTATTTTTTAATTCTTGTGAATCCATGAAAATTTATTCACATATAAAGAATTCATAATGAAACAGGCTTATCTCATCTGATTCATTGATTCTTCATGGAATTGACATAGAGACTTGGTGCAGACAGCTTCTAGAACTAACTCCCAACTAATACAAAAAGAAATTCTTTCTAAACTATTGACATTATTTACCTTCACAGTTGTGCAATGATTGCCAGGAACTGGGGATGTTCTACCTCCAGTGCCACTGGCCAGGCTTTTGGCTGTCCTTATTTATTAAACAATCCATTCCACTCCATTTAGCAAACATCTCTCAAGCATGCATACCAGGACCTATGGTGATGGTGAAGGATTAACAAGACAATTTCTTTTTTTTTTTTAAAGATTTTATTTATTTATTTGAGAGAGAGAGAATGAGAGACAGAGCACGAGAGGGAAGAGGGCAGAGGGAGAAGCAGACCCCCTGCTGAGCAGGGAGCCCGATGTGGGACTCGATCCCGGGACTCCAGAATCATGACCTGAGCCGAAGGCAGTCGCTTAACCAACTGAGCCACCCA
>NC_058405.1:63898220-64017301 GCF_002201575.2 Neomonachus schauinslandi | reverse complement strand
ATGACCTGAGCCGAAGGCAGTCGCTTAACCAACTGAGCCACCCAGGCGCCCCTAACAAGACAATTTCTTTCCTTAAGAAGCTCACACTCAGGATGACAGACAGACATTCACACTAGAAAGAAGTAGAAATAGGTTCTAGAATAGAAGGAAAAAGGAGTTCAGGTCCTGCCACTTTTAGCTGAAATCACATTTTCCATGATGTACTTACTTTGGATCTATGCATACATTTTAGTCCATAGGAAATCAAACATCTCTTCCACGTGGCTAGTTTTTATTTTTTTTAAAGATTTTATTTATTTATTTGAGACAGAGAGAATGAGAGAGAGCACATGAGAGGGGGGAGGGTCAGAGGGAGAAGCAGACTCCCTGCCGAGCAGGGAGCCCGATGCGGGACTCGATCCAGGGACTCCAGGATCATGACCTGAGCCGAAGGCAGTCGCTTAACCAACTGAGCCACCCAGGCACCCACACATGGCTAGTTTTTAAATTTTGTTGCTCCTGTTGGTTGAAGGGTTTTTTTTTTTTTTTTCTCTCTCTCTCTCTTTTGACCTAACTGGACACTAGGGGACACCTAACTGGACATCAATGTCGCCATCTCCTACTAAATCTCATCACCTTCTTTTCAGATAAAAAGAAGTCTGAATCTTATTTAGTTTCTCCTGAATATACTTTTTGTTTCATGACCTTCTTAAAATAAAATTACCAAAAGTAAACAGAATACTATTTAATGAGATGAGTAATATAATTCTATAAACACAGTTTAAGATATTATGTTTTTGGTAGTTAGTATCATAATGCTATACTCAACCAATTTTTCTCCCCTCACCTATTTTTTTACATACAGCAAGGCCATGTAAATGCAGTAAATTCTTGTTTGTTTGCTTGCTTAAAGAATAATGATTTATCCCCATTAGATTACAACAACACATTGCAATCTGTTCAAATATTTTGAATCTAAATTCTGATACCAAATATTTTAACTCTCCTATCAGATTAAGAGATTTGATTAGCATTACTTATATTTTTGTCCAGGCAATAATAAAAGTGCTGATCAGTATAAAGTGAAGAACAGTGTCTCCTGCATGAATAGACATTTTTCCAAAGAAGACATCCAGATGGCTAACAGATACATGAAAAGATGCTCAACATCACTCATCATCAAGGAAATACAAATCAAAACCACAATGAGATATCACCTCACACTGGTCAGAATGGCTAAAATTAACAACACAGGAAACAACAGATGTTGGCAAGGATGTGGAAAAAGAGGAACCCTCTTACACTGTTGGTGGGTATGCAAACTAATACAGACACTGTGGAAAACAGTATGAAGGTTCCTCAAAGTTAAAAATAGAGCTACCCTTCAACACAGCAATTGCACTAGTAGGTATTTACCCAAAGGATACAAACATAGTGATTCAAAGGGATACATGCACCCCAGTGTTTATAGCAGCATTATCAACAATAGCCACTTGCAAGGACGTGAATGGAGCTGGAAAGTATTATGCTGAGTGAAACAAGTCAAAGGTAAATACCATAGGATTTCACTCATATGTGGAATTTAAGAAACAAAACAGATGAACATAAGGGGAAGAAAGGAGAGGGTAAACCATAAAACAGACTTTTTTTAAAAAAAAGATTTTACCCATTTATTTGAGAGAGAGCAAGCACAAGTGGGTGGAGGGGCAGAGCGAGAAGCAGGCTCCGCGCTGAGGAGAGAGCCCAATGCGGGGCTCAATCCCAGGACCCTGGGATCATGAACTGAGCTGAAGGCAGATGCTTAACCAAATGAGCCAGCCAGGTGCCCCAAAACAGACTCTTAACTATAGAGAACAAACAGAGGGTTGCTGAAGGGGAGGAGGTGGGGGGATGGGCTAAATGGGTGATGAGCATTAAGTAGGGCACTTGTTGTGATGAGCACCGGGTGTTGTATGTAAGTGATGAGCATTAAGTAGGGCACTTGTTGTGATGAGCACCGGGTGTTGTATGTAAGTGATGAAACACTAAATCCTACCCCTGAAACTAATATTACACTGTGTATTAACTAATGAATTTAAATAAAAACTTGGATGAAACTAAGAAAAAAAGGAAAGGAAAGGAAAGGAAAGGAAAGGAAAGGAAAGAAAAGAAAAGAAAAAAAAGAAAAGGAAAGGAAAGGAAAGAAAAGAAAAGAAAAGAAAAGAAAAGGAAGGAAAGAAAAGAACAGGGTCTCCTGGGTTTCTAGTGTAGCATAAAATAAATGTCCCCAGGGAAATGCTTACCGACTGCCTGTTGCTGAAGAACCAATTCCAACTTGGGGAAATATCTAATACAGGAGTCCCCAGGATTCTAATCAAGACTGAAATGATCATCAGAGATGGAATCTATTTGCATATATTTCCATTTCTATCATATTCTGTGTTACATTCAGTCTCTGTTACTTTGTCTTTACATATACTTCTATTTCGTTTCTGCCGTGTCTATACTGTGTAGTTCACTTCTCATCCCTGCTCGGCCACCTCATCTTCTTCTGAAACTTTTCTTTCTTACGTATGTACCAAAAATATATGCATCAAATATTATCTGTCTTTAACTTTCCAGATTGACTTTGGATTTAATGAGCTTAAGATTGGTCCACGTCTGTGTCCCGACCTCTCAGTTCCCCCATACTTGTTGGTTCCAAAGGTACAAATGGTAAATGGTAATAATTTTATTTAAGATGTATTGAGTATTTGATATGTGACAAAGACCTTTCTAAGTTTCCTCTGAATATTTTCATTTAATCTTAATAACAAACCTATACCATGGATCTATTAACAGGTATAGCTCTGAGATATTGCAGGTTTGGTTACAGACCACTGCAATAAAGCAACAGGCACAATAAAGCAGTGCACGTGGAAGTTGTGTTTACCATATACTGTAGTACTGGTGTAGTACTAAGTGTGCAGTAGCATTATCTCGAAAAAAAATGTACACACCTTAATTAAAAATACTTTATTGCTAAAAAGGCTGGCCATCATCTGAGCTTTCAGCGGGTTGGAATCACTGACCACAGATCACCATAACAAATGCAATAATAATGAAAAAGCTTGAAATGTTGCAATGATTACCAAATTGTGACAGAAACATGAAATGAGGGAATGCTCTTGGAAAAGAGGAGTCAACAGACTTACTTGACACAGGGTAGCCATGAACCTTCAACTTGGAAAAATTGCCATATCAGCAAAGCGCAGTGAAGTGAAGCACAGTAAGAGGTGTGTTTGGCCATTTCACAAAGAGGGAAACTGAGGCATTTGCCCAACATCATGCAGTTAATAGGTGGACCAGGAGAATTAAAGGTGATCCTTTGACTGCCATTCTTAAGATATAATTATTCAACCAGTTATAATTCACGAGATTATTCTTTGTCAAAGATATTTAAAGAAACCTTAAAAAATGCTTTTAAAAATCAATACCTTACTACATGCTCATGAATGGCTAAAATTAAAAAGTCTGGCAAAATCAAATGCTGGCATATTATATATATATAACATTTTTAACATATATAAATAAAATCATATATATCATATACCTCCACTATGACCAGAGAATTTCATGCCCAGGCATTTATCGAAGAAAATTGAAAAACTATTTTTAAAAAGGTTTTTAATGGGAATATCTTTCTCAGCATTATTTTCTAATAAAAAACTGGAAACTGTCCAAGTGTCTATCAATAGGAGGATGAATAAATGAACTGCAATGTTTCATACAATGGAATACTACTCAATAATGAAAGGGAGGGGCGCCTGGGTGGCTCAGTTGGTTAAAGTTCTGACTTGATTTCAGCTGAGGTCACAATCTGAGTCATGAGATCAAGCCCCAAGTCAGGATCTACACTCAGTGGGGAGTTTGCTTGAGTTTCTCTCTCTCTCTCCTTTGCCCCCACCTCCAAAATAAATAAGTAAATCTTTTAAAAAAATAATGAAAGGGAATGGGCTTCTGATACATGGGAAAACAAGGATGAATCCCACAAAAGTTATGCTGAGTACAAGAAGCTTTTCACCAAAGTTAATGTATACCAAAGTAATGACATTCCCCATTTTACCAAGGAAAAAGGAAATTATACTTCATACTGTGATTTGTTCTTCATGAATTCATAATGGACCTTAGTACTTGCTTCATTCTTCTCAGATATCTAGTACTCCGAAACAACCTAAATATTTGAAATCAAGTTCTCATACATGTCATTTACCTCCTTTTAAAAATGGGATTATTTCTCTGGATTCTAGTCATCTATCTCATTCTCTGTGTTTTGCAATGACTGAGGAACCTGGTTCTGAACATTCTTTCTCTCTGTACTTTACTGATTGTTCTGACCTGGAGATGTCCTGACCGGGGAGTGCTGGAGCCGTGTGCTATCTCCCTACCTGCCCAGCTTACCCCGGGATGTAAACAGCCTCCTATCTTCCTCTAACATTTGCAGTGAGACAGATTCCTCTTGTGAATAGGACAAAGGCAAAAACGGCAGTTAAGTTGTTCTGTTAACATTATACCATCTGTTCCAAGGAATGGAACTCGCTCTTCCTTGTTCCTCTTGCTGTTTTCAACCTAGCAAAAACGTTCTTTTTATTGTTCCTAGCATATTTTGCAAGGCTCAGATTTTTTCTTATTAGCCTTCTTATTATGGTTTCATGCAACTCTTAGGTTTGTATTTAGGATCACTTTTCCCCTGTTTTTTTCTTTCTAAATATACAATCACTAAAGAACTCTCCAAAGTCACAGAGATTTCTTTAGATACTATCACATTTTCTTCTCTTGAGACTTTTCTTTATGCAGGCTCTAACCATGGCATTCCCCACCATTTTTCTAAGGTTATATTTTTTTTTCCTAAAATTAAAACAAACAACTATGGTTGGAGGCTGGAATGATTACGTCCAGTTGAAATTAAAGTGAACTATGAGAGGGGCGCCTGGGTGGCTCAGTTGGTTAAGCGACTGCCTTCGGCTCAGGTCATGATCCTGGAGTCCCGGGATCGAGTCCCGCATCGGGCTCCCTGCTCAGCGGGGAGTCTGCTTCTCCCTGAGACCCTACCCCCTCTCATGTGCTCTCTCTCTCTCATTCTCTCTCTCAAATAAATAAATCTTTAAAAAAAATAAAAAATAAAAAAATAAAGTGAACTATGAGAACAGAGGAAGGCTTTCATAAATATACTTTTCACCACTCCTCTCTGCTCAAACCAATGATGAGATATCTATCTAAATTTCTATCTAAAGTAGGTAAGTAAGTTTGTAAGTTTATGATTTCTTGTTGTATCTTCCTTCTTCCTAACAATGACTAAGAAATTTTTCATTGAGATTTAAGTATAGGCCCCTATAAGAATGGGTCTATGAATTGTCTTAGCAAATTAAATGCACAATATTTTAATATATTTGAAGCAAGAAAAAGGTATAATGCTGTTAATCAATCTCTGTTTCTTCAAAACATTTATTTATCTATTTATTTGAGAGAGAGAGAGAGAGAACAAGGGGAGCAGCAGAGGGAGAGAGAGAATCCCCCACTGAGCACGGAGCCCAAGGCTGCAGATCTCATGGCCCTGAGATCATGACCCGGTCCAAAGTCAAGAGCTGAAGCCTTAACTGACAGAGTCACTCAGGTGCCCTCAATTTCTGTGTTTTTCTTTTTTACCTTAACTTCATAATTGTTCAAAATACTCTCTATCAGAGGTTTAACTGCCTGGGTCACCCAGGCACCCCTCAATTCCTGTTTTTTTTATCTTAAATTCATAATTGTCCAAAATACTCTCTATCAGTGTCGTGGAATTATAGTCAATGACATTGTATGTGTCACGTTATTTTCAGGATTAAATATTAATGTTGTAGGGATTATTTAGAACTAATCAAACAAAATGTTTAAAAATGTACCTTATATAGAACAGGGCAGGGAGATATAAGGCTATTCCCCACTCATGCCAGAAACAGTTGAAATCACTGGGTAGGATTTGAACTTTCACTTGCTGATGAATTGATGATGTGGTTTAGAATAGGCAATTTCATTAAAGTTTGCAAGAAAGAAGTCCTTTACAGTTATGTATTCAGTTAGATGTCTCTCAAATATGCCATCGGGCCCTCTTTATAGGTAATTCAGATTAATACAGTAGCTTCCTAAATAGTATCTCAAACATCAGTGTCCCTAGGCTATTCCTCCACGTTGCTCTAAGAGAATAAATATAATCTAAATTCCCGTGTTGGCATGCAGTGTCCTCATGATCTGGCTCCAGTCTGTCTTTTCACAGTTTTTAAACAATTTCCCATCATCCTGAAACAGTTCTATTCCATACAATCTGCTCTCAAGCCCCCTAAACTTCTTTAAACACAGTTATGTATAATTAAGCATATATATAGTTAAACATGCACATAGCTAAACATTGTTATATCTCCTGACATTAGGAAGGCTAGTCATACAGTAAGGAAAAACAAATCCATAATGTACTTTAGAATGATGAAACAGCTTTACAAACACTGCTGAAATTTTCGTTATTTTGAGTAACATCATTAATATCATGAATATAAAAGCATTGGTCTCTCTTGGACATTCTCCTCCCTTCAGAGGTGGACTGAGAATTTGGGAGCAGAAACTGTGCATGTGTTGCCAAGCTCCTTTTACTCTGATCACTCCTGGGAGCTTGGGCATACTGCAAGAACACACTCTCTGTTCCTTTCCTTTCAAATATGTTTACAAAGACGGGTCCTCACATAGGGAGGTCCAATTTTACCAATGATTTGGAAAAAAAACTCTTTAATATACTTTTTGGAATTTAATATTAGGAAGTCCACAAGCCTCCAAATAAAGAAAATGTTCATCATTGGCACTTCCTTGGTAATGAAAACAACCCTGTTTCTCCATGTATCTTATATTTTAGTTATATATACTAATGGATTCAGGACATAGTGGAGAAAATGGTCATTGAATGAATTCTCCTTCAATAATATTTCTCACTAATTTCCCATGATTAGTCAGTAAGTTAGTACATATTCCCTCTTATTTGTCATATGTTGTTATGTGATGTTTGGATTCCAGTGCTCTTGCTACTTTTGTTTTCAAAAATATTTTTTTGTTCTCCTTTCATGACCATTTCATGCATAGTTTGGAGTTGAGGCACTGGTATGACAAAGTCTGCCACTCTGAAATATTGTATCTTGATCCTTCCTAGGTAAAACGCAGAAGATTCTTAGATGTATAGTTATGTGAAAGTGTGGAATAGGCAAGTAGAGACTGTCTGTTTTTTTTGCTTTTCTTTGTTTTTTTGAATATTTTTGTTTGTTTCTAGATGAAGCAAAGTGGATGCTATTTATCTCACAGTGATATCTATATTTCTAAAATGTGCAAAGTCAAGTCTCAATAAAAGGCTGTTTGACTATCTACAGACATACAAGTAGCTGCCTGACCACTGAGAATGTCTCAAAACAAACAGATGGGACTGAGATCCATGAAAGATTACAGAGGGTCACACCCCCTGTAAACATGGACAAAATAGATGAGAAAGGAAGTGTTTTCACATGGAAAAACAGAGAGGTGGGTGGGGGATGGGTGAAATAGGTAAAGGGGATTAAAAGCACATATCGTGATGAGCATTGAGTAATGTATATAATTTTTGAATCACTGTATTGTACACCTGAAATTAATATAGCACTATATGTTAATTGTACTGGAATTAAAATTATTAAAAATCCATTGCTTTCCCAATATCATATAACAGATTAGCATACATAGTAAAAAAAAAAAAGATAGAAAGAAAGAAAAACAGACTATCCAGGGCTATAAACTCCAAGGGAAGAGAAACAAGAAAGGCAAACCCTGCAATTTTGGCTTCTAGGTTTCAGCACCGGGAGGCAGATCCCAAACAGAGCCCAGTGGTCTTACTGAGTTGAGGAGACAAAGATGGCAGCTAAGGCAGACTGATGCGGCTACAGTGTATGTGACTATATAACTGAGAGGAGAGATCTATGCACAAAAAGATCCCACAAAAAGTTGAGAGATGTCTCAACAATTCCTTGGCACATTTGCATGTATGTGGGAAATTATCTCTAGAAAGCAATAAACTGGTTAATTCTTAGAGCTCAATTAGGACTTGGAATAGATTGACTTCTGACCAGCAAGAATGGACAGGCTACATAATACAAGGATCACTGGGTAGAATGCTCAGAATAGTACAGCCTCAATGGTCTAACTTAAGCTTAAAGTCTGCTCTGGATAGATAGACCCATAAAAATTAAAAAAAAAAAATCAAATTGCATAACAAAATAGTCCAACATTCTTTTTATTTTTTAATTTAAAAAATTTTAAGATTTATTTATTTATTTTAGAGAGAGAGAGAGAGAGAGCACAAGTGGAGGGAGGGGCACCGAGGGAGAGGGAGAGAATCCTCAAGCATACTCCCTGCTGAGCGCAGAGCCTGACATGGGGTTTGATCCCAGGATCCTGAGATAATGGCCCAAGCCAAAAACCAGTGCTTAAACGACTGAACCACCCAGGTGCCCCTGACAGTCTTCTTAAAAAGTATAACAAAATGCAGCACACAAAACAAACAAAAATTCAGTGTGTTTTATCCAATCAGAAATTACTAGACATGAAAATAAGTAAGAAAACATGTCTTTTAACCAGAAGAAAAATGAATTCATAGAAACAGACCCAGAAATAAAAGACATGATAGAATTAGCAAAACATTAAAAGAGCCATTACTAAGATGTCTAGATGTACAATACTATAAATTCCACAAATTTTGATTATGTGTCTTTTCGTTAATCCAAGATATTGCTGAAAAATAGTGATAAAGGGAAAATCTTAAAAAGAGCTCAAGAATAAAGATTCCCACAGAAACAATGCAAGCCAGATTAAGATAATGGAAAGATATCTTTAAAATAGTGAAAGACAAAAAAAAAGTCAACATAAAATTCTAGAACAAGAAAAAATATATTTCAAAAATCAAAACAAAAAAAGAACTTTGCAGACAAACAAAATCTGTGAAATTTATTCTCAGCAGAGCAAATATGATATATTAAAAAGAATGTATTTAAAAGACTCTCTTCATGCAGAAGAAAAATGAAACAAGGTGGAAAGTTGGATAAGCACAAAGAAATGTGGTTACAAGAAGTGAAAAATACAGGGTGCCTGGGTGGCTCAGTTGGTTAAGCGACTGCCTTCGGCTCAGGTCATGATCCTGGAGTCCTAGGATTGAGTCCCACATCGGGCTCCTTGCTCAGCAGGGAGTCTGCTTCTCCCTCTGACCCCCCCCCCTCTCATGTGCTCTCTCTCTCTCAGTCTCTCTCTCTCTCAAATAAATAAATAAAATCTTAAAAAAAAAAAAGAAGTGAAAAATACATAGGTAAATATAAAAGACTTCTTTTTCTTTCAGTTAATCTCTTTAAAAGATAATAGATTCTATAAGCAAAACTACTAGCATTGTTGTGAAAGATTTATAACATATGTAGAAGGAAACTGATTAATAATAGTAATACAAGAGTTTGGGACAGAAAATGGAAGTTTACTGTTGTTGAATTTTACAGTATAGATGAAATGCATACGAAACAGCCACTGAGATAGGCCTTTGAAAATCCTCATAAATGTAAAAGGAACGAAATCATACACACTATACTCATTGAACATAACAAAGATAGCTATCATATCATAGCTGGAAGATACATTGAAAAATCTACTTATTTGGAGATAGTTCAGGTAGGTTTCTGAATAACTCATAGGTGACACTATTAAATAACATAACTTAAAAATATTAAAGGAATTTAGAGAATATCTTGAGAGAATGAAAATTAAACAAAAATTTGTGGAATTCACCTAAAGAGGTGTTTGGAGAGACACTGTGATACCAACTTATGTTAGAAAAATAAAGGGATCTAAATTCACTTAATGAGGGCAATGAATACAAAATAGTTTCAAATATGATAAATATTAAACCAAGTATATAAATAATCACTTTAAATATGAATGGTCTAAGTACACCAATTAAAAGACAGAGATTGAAAGTGGACTGAAAAACAAGGCCCAACTGTATGTTCTACAAGAATCACTTTAAATATAAAGAAACGAATAGAATGAAGTAAAGGGATGGAGAAAGATATACAAAGTTTACACTAATCAAAAGAAAGCTGAAACAGCAATATTAGTTTCAAAGAATATATTAGAATAAAGAAAATTATCAAGAATAATGAGGAGCATCACATAATGGTAAAGGGTTAACTTCTCCAAGAAGATAAAACAATCCTTAATATATTTACACTTAACAACAGAATATCATAATACATGAGGCAAAAAATGATAGAACCTCAAGAAGAAATAGACATATCCATTCCTACAGTTAGAGACAGCAAGATCCCCTCTATTAGTAACTGACATATCCAGCAGGCAAAAAATAAGTAGGATGTAGTTGAACTGAACAATATCATCAATTAACTAGATCTACTTGACATTTATAGAATACTTCATCCAACAATAGAAAATGCATGTTCTTCTCAGACTTACGTGGAATATTCACCAACATGGACAATATTTTGAGCCATAAAACACACCTTGACAAATTAAAAATAAAACAGAAATTATATGAAGAACATTTTCAGACCACAATAGAATTAAACTAGAAATCAATCATAGAAAGATAGCTGGAAAATTCCCAGAATATTTGGAGACTAACAGCACACTTCTAAATAATAATATGTCAAAGAAAAAGTCTCATGAGAAATTTTTTAAAAAGTTTTGAATTAAATGTCAAGTGATCCTAATAGTCAAGTGATCTAGGATAAAGGGGCAAATACAATGCAATGTAAAAAGAATAGTCTTTTCAACAAATGTTACTGGGACAACTGAACATCCACATTAAAAAAGAAAAAAAAAGAATCTAGATACAGACCTTACAACTCTTTGGACAAAAATTAACTCAAAATAGATCATAGACCTAAATATAAAACATGTAACTATAAAGATTCTAGAAGATAACAGATGAGAAAATCTAGAAGACCTTGGATTTGGTGACTGTTTTTGTATCTCCAACACCAAAACACCATCCATAAAAGAAAAAAAAATGTTGGAGTACCTGGGTGGCTCAGCCAGGTGAGCACCCAATTCTTGATTTCAGCTCAGGTCATGATCTTAGGGTCATGAGATCAAGCCCCATGTCTGGTTTTTCACTCAGTTGGGGAGTCTGCTTGAGATTCTCTCTCTCCCTCTGTTCCTCTGCCCACACACACACTCTCTCTAAAAAAAAAAAAAAAAAAAAAAGTTTAAGTTAATTAAAATTTAAAATGTCTGCTCAATGAAAGATAGTTTTAACAGAATAAAGACAGAAACTTCAGATTTACAAAATGTATCTGGTAAAGCACAGATATCCAAAATATGCAAAGACCTCCACAATAGGGGTGCCTGGGTGGCTCAGTCGGTTAAGGGTCAGACTCTTGATTTCTGCTCAGGTCATGATCTTAGAGTCATGAGACTAAGCCCCATGTCTGGCTCCACACTCAGCGGGGAGTCTTCTTGAGATTTTCTCTCTCCCTCTCCTTCTGCCCCTCCCCCCAACTCATGCTCTCACTCTCTCTCCAAAAAAAAAGAAAGCAAGCAACTCAATTTAAAAAAAGGGAGACAAAAGATCTAAACAGATACCTTACAAAAGATCATATAGTGATGGTGCATAAGCATATGAAAAGATATTCAACATGGGGCGCCTGGGTAGCTCAGTCCTTAAGCGTCTGCCTTTGTCTCAGGTCATGATCCCAGGGTCCTGGGATCGAGCCCCCCATCAGGCTCCCTGCTCCTCGGGAAGGCTGCTTCTCCCTCTCCCACTCCCCCTGCTTGTGTTCCTGCTCTCGCTAACTCTCTCTCTGTCAAATAAATAAATAAAATATTAAAAAAAAAGATATTCAACATCATATGATATTGGGGAATTGAAAATTATAACATTAAGATACCACTATTAGAATGGCTAAAATCCCAAACCCAGTGTATTAGTTTGCTAGGGCTGCCATAACAAAGTACCACAGACTGGGTAGTTTAAATGACAGAAATTTATTTTCTTACAGTCTTAGAGGCTACAAGTCCAAGATCCAAGTGCTGATTTCTTCTGAGGCCTCTCTCCTCTGCTTGTAGTATCCTCCTTCTTCATGTGTGTCCATATGATCTTCCTTGTGTATCTGTGTCTTGATCATCTCTTGTTATAAGGACACCAGTCATGTGGATTAGGACCCACTCCAATGACTTCATTTTAATTTAATTACCCTTTAAAGACCCTGTCTCAAAATACAGTCGTATTTTTTCAGTGCTAGGGGTTAGCACTTCCACATATGCATTTTGGCAGAAGCACAACTCAGCTTATTATACCCTGACAACACCAGATACTGGTGAGGATGTGGAGCAACAGGAACTCTTATTCATTGCTGGTGGGAATGCAAAGTGGTACAGCCATTTTGGAAGACAGTTGGCTCTTTCTTAAGAAGTTAAACATAATCATCATAAATTCAATAATCTTGCTCTTTGATATTTACTCAAAGAAAATGCAAGTGACAATCACACAAAAATCTGCACACAAACGTTTATAGCACAACTGGGAAGCAACCAAGATGTTCTTCAGCAGGTGAATGGATACATGAACTGAGGTACATCAGACAGTAGAATATTATTCAGTACTAGAAAGAAAAGACCAATGAAGCCATGAAATGACAGGGAAGAAACTTAAATGCATATTACTAAGTGAAAGAAGCTGTTCTAAAAAGCCTACAGACTGTAAAATTTCAAACATATGACATTTTGAAAATGGCAAAACTATGGAGAGTAAAAAGATCAGTGGTTGCCAGTGGTTGGTGGGAAAGAGGGAAGAATAGGTGGGGCACAGGGAATTTTGAGGGCAGGATATTATATATTCATCAATAACATAGAACTATATACCACAAAGAGTAAATCAGTAGTAAACTGTGGATTTCTACTTTAATAATAATATATCAAATATTGGTTCATGAATTGCCTCACACTAATGCAAGATTGTAATGATAGGAGAAACTGAATGTGTATGTCTGTGGGGTGCGGGGGGATAATTTGTTCTCTGGACTCTGTATATTTTGTGCGTTTTCTTAGTAAATCTAAAACTGCTTTTCAAAGAAGTAAGAAACAAAAAGCCACTAAAACTCATAAATGAATTTAGATAAGGGGCAGGATACAATGGATATTTACAAATTTACTGTATTACTATGTGTTAGCAATCAGTATTTAGAAACTGAGATTTTCACAGCTTTTTTAAAAAAAGATTTTATTTATTTACTGGAGAGAGAGAGAGCACAAGCAGGAGGAGTGGCAGAGGGAGAGGGAGAAGCAGACTCCCTGCTGAGCAGGGAGTTCTATGTGGGGCTGGATCCTAGGACCCCAGGATCATGACCTGAGCCAAAGGCAGACGCCTAACTAACTGAGCCACCCAGGTGCTCCAGATTTTCACAGCTTTAGAATCACAAAATGGAAATACATTTAACATAAAAGGCACAAGATCTGTGCCTCAAAAACTACAAAACATCATTGAAATAGTTAATTTTGTGTCCATTTGACTAGGCCAGAGGGTACTTGATTCTGATCATGTCTGAAAGGATATTTCTGGGCGAGAAATCCATTTTCAGTGGATGCACTCAGATTACCCTCCCCAGTGAGTGGGCTTCATCAAATGCTTACAGGACCTGAATAGAACAAAAGTGGAAGAAGGGAGGATTCACACACTTCCTGCCTGCCTACTTGAACAGGGACCTCAGTCCTCTCCTACCCTTGTACTGGGATTTATACCACAGTCTCCTCCTGCTTCTCAGATCTTCTAACATGGACTGGAATGACACCTCCAGCTTTTCCAGGTCTACAGCTTGCAGACTGCAAATCATGTGACTTCTCAGCCTTCATAACTGCCTGAGCAAACTCATCATCATAAATCGTATATATAGACATTTATCCTATAGGTGCTCTTTCCCTGGAGAATCCTAAAACAATCACTGAAAGAAACAAATGTTGAACTAAATATGAACTATGTTCATGGGTAGAAGACTCGGTATCATCATGATGTTAATTTTTCCAAAATAATCTGTGGCTTTATGAAATTTGAATTAAAATCCCTGAAATATTTTTTTAGAAATTAATAATCTCAAAACTTATGTGAAAATGAAAGATGATCTAAAATTGCTTTAAAAATACAGAAAAATAGGGGCACCTGAGTGGCTCAGTTGGTTAAGTGTCCAGCTCTTGATTTAGGCTCAGGTCATGATCTCAAGGTCATGGGATCAAGCCCCATTTCTGACTCTGTGCTCGACAGGGAGTCTGCTTGAGATTGTCTCTTTCCCTCTCCCCCTGCCCCTCCCCTCGTGTGCTCTCTCTCTCTCAAATAAATAAATAAATCCTTAAAAATATATATATAGAAAAATAAGAACAAAGATGGAGGCATTCATACTGCTGTACTTTAATTATGAAGCTAAATAATCAATTTGGTGTGGGAATGACCCATAGAGTGAGTGATTTATAGATAAATAGAGCAGAACAGAGTCTAGAAATTCTCATATATAGTCAGTTATATACAATCAATTAAGTTTGGCTTGAATGAAAACAAAATGAACCACAAAAGAAATAAATGATCAATTAGATTTCATTGAATTTGGAAAATATAAAAAGCCACAAACTGGTAAAATACATTTAGAAAACTTATATCTGATATAGTTCTTGTATTCAATATCTACATAAATAACACTTAAAACCTATTAATAATAAGATAAACAACTTGATTTTTTAAAAATGTACAAGAAACTTATACAATTATTTCTCCAAAGATGAACTGGAAAATAAGCCCATAAAAATGCTCAGCACCATTAGTCAATAGGGAAATGCAAATTAAAATCACAATGATATCCCTCACTACAAGACTTATCACTATCATACTGGAGAGGCCAAAATTTAAAATTCTGAAATTGTCAAGTGTCGGGTAGAATGTGGAGTAACTGAACTTCCCACACATTGCTGAGTAGAAATGCAAAATGGAATAGCCACTTTGGAAACAGTCTGGCAGTTTCCTTTAACACTGAAAATGAACTTACCTTAAAATTCAGCATTCCCACTCGTAGGTATTCTTCAAGATAAATTAAAACATTTCTGCACAAATACTTGTATGTGAATTTTCAAAGCGGTTCTATTCATAGAGATCCACCCTGGAAGCAATTCAAATGGCCAACTGGTGGAGAGATAGAAATCATTGCATGCCTATTCAATGGAATTTTACTCAGCAATAAGAAGGAACAAAATTCTGATATATATACCACAGCTTGATGAATCTCACAAGTATTAGGCAATTTGAAGGAAAGCAGATGGAAAAGACTATATACTATATGATTACATTCATAAGAAATTATAGCCAAGGTAAAACCAGTATATGGTGACAGGGTAGCTATTTATTGCCTCTAGCCAAGGATGAGTGGAGCAGATTGACCCTAAATGAACATAAGGAAACTTTCTGAGGTGATGAAAATATTCTCTGTGCCTTACTTGTGGATATGGGTGTCCTGCTCTTACACTTGTCAGACTTTATGAATTTGCACTCTTAAAATTAGTGAATTTGATTGTAGGAAATCTCTGGTAATAAATACAATTAAAATTATATAGACACAAAGAAAAAAAATAGAAGTTTTAGAATCTAGTCCTGCTTCTTAACTAGCTGTATTTTAAAATGATCATCTTTCATCCTCATACAGTTTATCTATAAAATGGTAACAAAATCGCTTCCTCTATCTGGCCCATCAATTAAAAAAAAATCTTGCCTCAATTTCCAGAAAATGTACCTTCCATGAATGTGCTTCATAAACTGTAAAGTATCCCTTTAAACATATTTTGAATTCTGAATTCAAAGGAAGAGAGAGAGTTGCATCACACGTGTTTAATGGGTGGTTGAGTAAGATACCTTAGGCTATGTTTGTGCTTGTGGGAAAAGATGAGTATGTGGCAACCACTTATTTCCAGTTTTTCTCACATTGATAAAACTGATCTCTATACAGCCATAGGTATTATTTTCAAATAACTTCCTCTCTGAAAAAAGCTGCCATCATTTCCTTTCTAATAGATTTGAATGAAGTCTCTGTTTTAAAAACCTGTCCCTTTCCTGATTTCTGTGCCTTGGGCAGAGTTACTGATGCTTTCTCCATTAATCACTCACACAGAATTCACTGCTTCCACATAGTCAACCAGCGAGTGTCGAGCACCCATGGATAGGCATTGTGCAGGTTCAAGATATATAAAGGAAAATAAAATCATTGTGCGTATTTTTCTTTTCACTGAATCACCTTTACTGTACTTCCTTTACTTGCCTTTTCTACTGCCAAATCTTTGTTCAAGCTTTTGTTATTCTTGTCCATTTCCTCTTGCTGGGAACCCCATCTCAAACAATTTCCCTGAAGTTATCTCACACATCTAACTAAAGCACTTTTGTGATCATTCCATTCTTCATTCAAAAGCTCTCAGAGAGTCTCCCTGCCTATTGATGCATAATGATCCAGTGGAAAGGAAACCATCTTTGGATCAGGTGAATCTGAGTTTAAATTCTTGTTCTTGCCAAATGACTCTATGGATGAGTAGCATATTCTTTCTAAGCTTCAGCTTCCTTATTTGTATAAAACCAATAATAATACATTTTGTGGCAGATATTACACTTTTAAAGAGTTTGATACAATGTCTGGCACATATAGTAGGTGTCTGGTAAATGGTTGTTATTATTAAGGAATAAGCACTTTGCAAGTCTTAGTTTATCATTAAAATTTTGTTTGGGAAGGTTTGTACCTCCAACTAGTCTTTATGCTCAGCCTCCTGACTGACGAAGAGCTAATATGGAGTATTCTATACCAGCGCAAAACTGTAGCAATATAGTCAATGTGTTGTAAGAACTATTTAGGGTCCCAAGGATGTATGTACAAGAAGAGGGGCAGCAAAGCAATACACACTTCAAGAAATGAATTATCTTTTTATCTTGAGGGTTTTTTTTTTCTGACTTGCTCATGATGGAGAATCCAATTCACATTTAAATTAAAATGTGGTTTTGTGAAGCAGCCGAACTCTTTCATTTTACATACATATTGTCACATTTCACGTTTCCTGTAGTGCAAATGCAGATGTTTTACTTGAAAGATAATTTTTTGTTTGTTAAAGTTAATCAACGTGTGTGATAGAGCCTCTGTTGCATCTGTACTGACTTCGTTGCTCCTTGATGAGACATTTAATTGGCTGGGGCACAGTGTGTCTTTAGTGTGTGTATGTGTGTATTTTGCATGTGTGTTCGGGGATGATTAGGGAGGAAATGATGGGGAATGAGGAACTGAGAGTGAGACAATGGGAGCTGGGAGGACTATATGCAAATATAAATTCAACTCCCACTAGAAGAGAGAGAGTTTTCAAGGAAAAGAAAGTACATTATATTTTTACCTAGTTTTAAGATGTATCCTTATACAAATATTATTAAGTCCAAATGCAGTTCCAATATTACTACACTTGGATTATTTCTTTTTCAGTAAATATCTCAGTAACCCAAAAGATACTACTGTGGTAATTTTGCTGCTGGAACCATTGGGTAGAATATAGGGTTTATCCTGAAGAGTGAACATCCCTCCATCAATCACCCCATTAAGAGGTTGTTCCCAAAGGAAGTAATGATTAAGGAGGAGGTGATAATTGGACTGAAGGAAGGAACCTACTTTTATCTCCTACTGTACCTTTTAAGAGTAAGGTCCTGAATTCAAAGGTAGAGGAAGGTAGAAGACGTTCCTACTTGTGGCAGATACTCCTGTTTCTAATGGGAAATGAGAAACCTTGTGAGGTGGACCTGGACTCACTATCCATATTATTCTTATTTTTTACTACCCTCAGCCTTCACCACAACTTTATCAAATTTCAATTACTGACTCAGTTCTCCCAGCTTTCATGTTTCCCTTCCTCCTAACAAGTCCCCTCTGACCCTTAATGTAATGTGAGTTTGCTTTATTATTTAAGACCACTCAATTCTTCTGTAGAAAATAAGAGAACAACAACAAAAACATTAATAAATAAAAGTAAATATAGAAATAAATGGCTTGTGAACCATAGTCAGAATTCATGGTGATGAGAAATGTTGGGGTTTCAGAGGGAACAGTCAAGAAAGAATTCTTGAGACGTCTTGGGTGCAAAAAGCTAGTTTTATTAAAGCCCAGGGACAGGACCTGTGGGCAGAAAGAGCCGTACTGAGGTTGTGACAGGTGACTGATTATATACTTTCAAGTTGAAAAGGGGTAAGGGCCATATGATCCAGCAATTGCACTACTGGGTATTTACCCCAAAGATACAAAAGTAAGGATCCGAAAGGGTACGTGCACCCCAATGTTTATAGCAGCAATGTCCACAATAGTCAAACTGTGGAAAGAGCCAAGATGTCCATCAACAGATGAATGGATAAAGAAGATGTGGTATATATATACAATGGAATATTATGCAGCCATCAAAAGGAATGCGATCTTGCCATTTGCAACGACGTGGATGGAACCGGAGGGTATTATGTTGAGCGAAATAAGTCAAACAGAGAAAGACATGTATCATATGATCTCACTGATATGAGGAATTCTTAATTGCAGGAAACAAACTGAGGGTTGCTGGAGTGGGGGGTGGGGTGGGAGAGATGGGGTGACTGGGTGATAGACACTGGGGAGGGTATGTGCTCTGGTAAGCGCTGTGAATTGTGCAAGACTGTTGAATCTCAGATCTGTACCTCTGAAACAAATAATGCAATATATGTTAAGAAAAAAAAAGAAGTAGGTAGCAGGAGGGGAAGAATGAAGCGGGGGAAATCGGAGGGGTAGACGAAACATGAGAGACGATGGACTCTGAAAAACAAACAGGGTTCTAGAGGGGAGGGGGGTGGGAGGATGGGTTAGCCTGGTGGTGGGTATTGAGGAGGGCACATTCTGCATGGAGCACTGGGTGTTATGCACAAACAAAGAATCATGGAACACTACATCTAAAACTAATGATGTAATGTATGAGGATTAACATAAGAATAAAAAATAAAATAAAAAGAAAAGGGGTAAGGGATAGCATAAGTCTTTAAGGAATTTGGAAGCAAGGTTTCCAGGACCTTGAGGGCACTAGCCATTGTTAAGAAAAGGTCATTACTACTGTCCAGTAAAACCTTCATCATGAGATGTATATCAGTGGGCCATATGCTTGGAGGATGATAGTCAACGTGTATCTTGCGGGGGGAGATAGAGATAAAGGGAGTTTTCAAAGGAATTTTTATATATTAAAGGAGACTTACAGGATCCTGGAGGTCGGGCTAATTTTAGGCTAAGATTTCCTTTTGCCCTTAGCAAAGTATCAACATGGAGGCAGCTGAGCAACTTGAAGAAGTTCACTGTGCCTGTCTCAAATACTTGTGAATGGGCTGTAAGTTGTAAGGAAGTCTAATTTTTTTTCTATATTTCTTTTACCTTTGTTCTCCACATCAATGAGACATGTTAACTACAGATAAGTAACCTATGTGACAGATTAAGCATAGATAACATAAGTAAAGCATGTATGTGCTAAACATACAGATACAAAGTTCAAGTTGTACTTAATATTTATAATACAGTAAATATACTCATGGCATGTAATATTCCAGATACACAAAAAATTCATGAGGCTCATGAAAGCACTTATTCATTCTGAGATTAGCCAACGGTACCTCCCTGGCCCTACTTGTACCCCAAGAAACATGTGAATAAAATCCACAGCTTCTCATCCGGCTAAATGACAAACTACAGTTTGGCTGGGCATATTTCTGTATGGCTCTCCGATAGAACACATCTCAGGACTCAGTGTTCTTTCTACCCTGCTTCTATTCCATCCTATGTGTGTTATCCTTTCCCTTTGGCTTACATTGTGTGTTTTAGTGGATTTCCTATTCTGTGTTATTGAAAATCTCAATTTGGTCAATGAGTCTTACTGTTCCTTGAACTCTAGGATAGATTTCCTGTTGATATAATTAGAGGACACTGATGCATTAAAGTAAATCTTCATACAAGAGCCAACATGTTCATTAATACCATAAGCTACATTGGACTCCTTGGAAATAGTAATTGGAGATTTACAATGGTTTCTGTGAGTTTCTGCATGGATCCCGTGGGTGAAAAGAATGTAAAGAGCTTGCCAGAGACTTCCATCTGTCTGTACCCAGAGCCTGTAACAACTTTGCTCTGGTTGGCAGAGCTCACTGAGCATTTTTTTTGGCTGGTATGTGCACCGAAGATGTGTTTGAGTCGACCCAGACAAAGGCCCCAATGCACCGTATTATTTTGGCTTGCCTTTACCACTTGGTCTTATCTGTCCTTACTCCTGATTCTTTTTCCTTCCAACATATAGCTGCCTAAATCTTAACATATAATAGTTTTGTGAGTATTTTCTTATACTTCATTGTCTGCCTTGGTCTTGATGTCTAATGAAGTTGGCTTCAGAGATGATACAAGATGAGAGATGATATAAGACAACAAAGTAACTGCTGAATCAAGCTGAACCTGAATCTTACCCAGACAGGCTTTTATTTTATCAATTATTTTTGTTTACTCAGCAGAGTTCTGTTGGCCCTGTGGCAATTGGAACATTTCAAGGGCTTTTAGTGCCACTAAATGACACAGCACTAATTGGTGACAAATTTCTAAAGCCATCTACTAGATTCATTTTTTTTCTTTTTTTAAATTCCCTATTTTTAATGTTTCTTCTTCTCCTCCTCTCTCCCTACCTCTCACAATTTCTATCTTTTCTTCTAACCCTTTCTCATTTTTTTCTTTCTTACATCGCTGCCCACTTTTTATTTGCCTTTTCAAAACATCGATTTATTTCTTTTCAAATGTCAGTGCTTCCAGGACAGGGAAGTCCTCCTTATATAGTCTCTGGTGTGAAACCCTAAAATGACCAAGAGTGAGGCACTCAAAATAACTGCAAATATGTAGCATTTTAAAACAGGATTTATACACATTCCAAAGAAAGTTAAAGAAAAATCACTTGGAAAAGGCTTGCCCTTACGTTTTCTTGTGAGCTTATACTCTGAGACAGAGTGATTTCTTACTGATTCTGCCTTTGGATAGCTAGAACTGGCTAGCCATGAACAAGGAGAAACTTGAAGACTATGAGCATTGTTTTCAGTTCTAAACACTCCTCTGATTGACATCTATATTTAGCAGCTTTATTATTTTAAATAACCTCTCTTCCTTGGGGGCATAAAGGGAGGTTTCAAACATAATACTTCCACATATTAAAAATTGTTGGTTCTAATGATGGTAATTTCCCCCTGAAAACAAAGTCATTAAGAGCTATGTTTTCGCTGGGTGTTTTTCCAAGAAGTTTCTTTTAAAGTCATGATAACAGCTGTTAGTTGTATTTTAAGTCTATGCTTTGGTCCTCTTGTTAATCAGGGTCTACAGCTGGCAAAATTGGAAAAGATACTACATTTCTTTATAATTTCTTTGGTTCCTCCTCCCTTCTCCTGTGATGCTTCAATATCCGAACCACCACCCTTGTACACGTCCCTCTCACCTCTGCTTTTAGAAAAGGGCCAGATATGTATCATTTAAATCTATGTGCTGTCTTCTGGCTCATTGACATGTGAAGCATCATCAATACATAATTTGATATTTCAGGATATGTTACTTGATCAACTACTAAGTAGGGGACACTGTCTCTTGGGATTTCATAACCATATCAAGTTATAAGGAACAGTTCCTGCCTTCAAGACACTTAAAATGAGGATGGCATAACACAAATGCAGAAAAACTTATGATGACACCAACAAAGTCATAAAATAATAGGTGGTAAGTCCCCAGTAAGGGGCAGATGGCTCATTTGCCGGAAAAGATGTTTTCTCTGATGACACTGATAGACATCAGGTACTCACTAATGTGGAAGTAGTACTTTGTTTCCTCTGCAAGCTACATTGCCTGTGTGGTTGGCTGTTCCAAGAGTGAACAGAGTATTGTTCAGGAAGTATAACATAATGGAAGATAAAGAGCTTTGGGCACAACACAACAGCATTTTATCTTAGTTTGCTAATTATTAGTTGTTTGACTTGGGAAAATTAATCTCTGAATATTAAATTTTTGATCTCACAGAAATTTTTGGAGCAGAGTAAATTCAGTGATTAATATAGAATAATATGTGTTTAATAAGAAGAAACTTCCAATAAGTGGCAATAATCATCATTATAAATTATTGCTTCTCTAAATGTAAAATGTCTTTTTGGGCATGAGGGAAAGCTTGATACAAGACATACATAAACACATTCAGTGTGTTGCTATGTTAGAAATAAATTGTGTTGAAATTTTAAGATTTTTAAAATGATTAGGGGCTCCTGGGTGGCTCAGTTGGTTAAGCGTCCGACTCGATTTCAGCTCAGGTCATGATCTCAGGGTTGTTAGATGGCGCCTCACCTCAGGCTCCACGCTGGGTGTGGAGCCTGCTTGAGATGCTCTCTCTCCCTCTCCCTCACCTCCTTCCTTCCCTCTCTAAAATAATAATAATAATAATAACAATAATATTTAAAATGATTATAGAAAAGCACACATCTAATCAAGTTTCTATCAATGTCCATACATTTTCCAGATTCCTCAAATGAGCCTTAGGCCTACATGTCCAGCTGACTTCTAGGCATCTCACCAGAAGGCCGAGGGTCCGTGGCAACTCAGACAGAACACATTATCTCTCTCCTCTTATGCATCTGTTCTCCAAAATGTTCTTTCTCTTCCTTTTAGTTAATGGATACACCTGATAACCCTGTTTCCCAATTCAAAAACAGTCTCATCTTTAATTCCTCCTTGTTCTTCACCTTGTATTCAAATCATCAATCAACAAAGTTGATCCAAACTTCAAAAGATGTCTTGACTCTTCCAATTCTCTAGCCTTCTCCAGCCCCTAAATCTTTGTAAAGAGCAGAGTTGTGTCCTGTTTTGTCGTAAATGGATATAAGTATTACCATTTTTTCCCTGTGAATCTGGGTATCCATCTGCACCTTGCACCCTGTTAAATATACTTGATTACAACTAAATACCCAGAACTCCTTCTTGATTACACACACCTATTCTATTATTATTCAGTTTCACATTTAAAGTTTTTCTCGAGACCAGGTACTGATATCTAATCTCACTACTACCACCCCAGTTCATTTCTTACCAGGACACCTGCAAGAGCTCCTAACACGGCTTCCTGCTTCCACTGTTGACTCTCAAGCAGTTCAAAGGCCAATCCTGTGAAAAATGCGAAGTCATTAATCTCCTTTCCAGTCATGCTTGCCATTGCTTACCTTTTCTTAGCAACACTAGCTTGCTACTTTCTGTTTCTTGAACACATCAAGCTTGTTTCTGTCTCAGGCTATTTCGTGTGACTTCACTCTCTCTCCTAAGATCATCTCTTTATTCTTTCATTTAATTCAAAATTAAATATCACTTTCTCATAGAAGTCTTCCTATAGTATCTTATTATAATGCTCCACTACCATTCCAACCTCACTCATGCCCTCAACTCTCTGCCTTCTTACCATGCTGTGTTTCCTTCATAGCACTTATCAGCACCCGGAATTTGGTCATTTGTTTTCTGTATGTTTATTGTCTACATTTCTCTTTAGAACGTGAGCTCTCTGAAGCAGTGACGGTGTCCATCTTAATCAATACTCTATCACCGATAGAGAGCAAAGCCAATGTCTGACACATGGTAGTTGGTCAATAAATTTTTAAATGAGTGAATGTTGATTGATTTAATCTGAGACTTTGAACAAGTATTTTAATCTCTCCGTTTTGGATTTATCTCTTATAAAAGAAAGCACTGAACGGGAGGATCTCTGAGGCTTCCTTCCAGCTCTAAATCTCCATCTCCCAGGGCACTGTGGCAATTTCCTCTCCAAATAGGTCCATTGTCACGGTCAAAGACAGATAGCCCGGCTGCCTTTAACAGAGGTAATGCAGATAAAAGGTGGGGAGCGCTTGAAGCAAGGAGTATATGTAGTTATTGCTCAATCTACCTCATGAACATAGAAGCAGCTTCTTTTATTGAAATAGTAAATGGAAACCCTTGGGGATTCTTTCTCTCTGCAGGTCTCTCACCCAGTTCCTCATCACAGCAGCCCTTTCCGACTCTGAGGAACACAGTTTGAAAATGACTGGCCTTCAGGGACACTAACATTTTGTTGGACATCTCACTAGAAATCTGGTTCACAATCTTTCAACGGCAGAATAGAACAATCAGAAGAACCATTCTCGGGTATGCATGGAATTGAGCATTAGGGGAAAAGCTTTGGTCTGAGTGTTTTGGATTTGCCCACACAGAGAAAGTGGAAACATTAATTTTTACCAGTTAAAAAACAATACAAAAATGGTGAAATATTCACTGCTTTGGGTAGCTCATAAGTCACTACTGGAATCTTTCCATTTGGAGTAATAACTGACATCATCAGTTAAAAGTTTTAGACAATACAGCTATAATAAGGTCCTGGACCTTCATTTGCTAAAATTCACTAATTATTCTGATTTGTGTTTTATACTCCCATTTTGAAATGTATGATATCTCCACTTTTCTTCTATAATTTATGAAAATAATACCCAAAACAATGAAATCAAATTCAATATGCACTTTCTTATTATTCAAAATGGTATTGGCAGCTATGATTAAATTAGGATAAGTCTGGGTGCTAATTAAGATAAGCTATAGCTAAGGAAAATTTTGTCAAAATATTAAAAAGAAGCATATTAAGACAAAACAGATAGGTCTTGTGACAGAATATACATAGGGTTTACAATGATTTTACAAAGCATTTTCACATCCCAAGAACCAAATAATAGGGCCACGTCTTTAAGTCTATAAATCTGATTTCATTTAATGCTTATTATTTTGAAATGTTAGTGGTTCCATGTTTGTCTATTATTAAAATCTCTGGATATATCCTTTTATTTCTGTTTATATTTGTAAACTATCTCCTAAGAGATTCAAAGTTTAATGTTTTTTTTCCAATGTGGAAATGTGCAATGTATTTTTAGTGATACTTAATGCATAAACATGAAGAATTCTGCCGATAATATAGATTACACTACAGCAGACTGAGGATCAGAATAAACCCTTAAAAAGTTTGCCACCACAATAATTTGAGATATGTTGAGGTGCACAATTCTGTACTTAGATTAGAGAGAATGATAGATAACTGATGGATGATAGATAGATAAATACTTATATTTGAGCCAGCCATCTAAATGAAAATGACTACAGAGGTCTCTCAATTGGCAGGCATGTCCCGAACTCTTCTGAGGATAGAAGGGTCAATGAGTTAAATTGGCCAGTCTTTATTATACACATACTTTTATTATTAATTGATTATGAGGTGAAAAAGGATATTTCATGATATTTGACAATGATTAAAATCTCCTAGCCAATTTTCTAGTTTTGTTTATTTTTTTTTAAAGATTTTATTTATTTATTTGACAGAGAGAGGGGGAGCACAAGCAGGGGGAGCGGCAGAGAGCACAGGCAGAGGGAGAAGCAGACTCCCGGTGAGCGGGGAGCCCGACTCGGGACTCCATCCCAGGACCCCGGGATCATGACCTGAACCGAAGGCAGACGCTTAACTGACTGAGCCACCCAGGCGCGCCACCAATTTTCTAGCTTTAAATAATGCCCTCTAAATGTGTGTGTGCACACATGTGCATTACATATGCATATGATGACTTTTTATGCTGTTTATCTGAGATTTTTAACTTTGTGTTTCCTCCGGAAGGATTTACTAAGTATATATATTTAATAGTCACATATATAAATCAAATTCAGTTGTCACAGGTATGTTTATTGTCTACGATCTAGGGCCCTCTCAAACAGCAATAGGTGAAATAAAAGCAAAAACATCCAAGGATCGAGGCGGGGGACTGTTGTTCCAGAAGAACTGTGAGTGTGATTTCCTGGCTGCGTGACTTCTCCACGGTCATTGCTGAAGGTACTATCTTGCTTGCTGAGAAACTCAGGAGTCTGCCAAAACCTGCAGATGTGCACTCCCACTGTCTCAGGATATGCTCCTCTGGTTGACAGACGATTTCAGGAGAAGAGCGCCATGACCAACTCTGAGAAGGAACATTGCATCTCTTACAAAAACCAGTGGTGACATTTCGTTTATCACAAACCCCAGATGCAAAGCTCTGGCCCCATGTGGTGAGTTATTTGAAAAAGATAGCTGCTCCACACAACAGTGTCACAAGTTGCTACTTGCAAGAGTTTTACTTTTTGGCAAAGAAGAGCAGTCAGTTTCTGTTGAATTTACTTAACAATCTGGATACTGTTTTGAAAACTAAAGCAGTGGCTGCAACTATCAAACCTAACATTTGTTACAAAATTCAGAACAAAATAACTGACAGCTGTTACTGTTATTAATACAAACACCAGTATCAATTTATGGTTAAAACTATTTCTTCACCAGTATCAAATTATGGTTACAAACTATTTCTTCACCAGTATCAATTTATGGTTACAAACTATTTCTTCTCTTGTTTTTCCGATTGATAAAATCATATATGTTCAATGTAGAAAATGAAAATATTTGGAAATTACAAAATATTGAGAAAATAAGATTGTACATCATTCCACCATCCATAGATATACTATCTACATATGAGTATACATTTTCCTATTTTATTCAATGGATTTGTGGATGAAATGGATATGTAAAATGCCTGGCTATTGATCAATACATGTTTTTATTAAAAAATTTGGGTCCATACTGTCAATAGTTTTACATTCTCCATTTTTCATGTGATAATAATGCTTACTCATGGTATTATATTTCACCTAAAAAAAAGAAAAACTCCTTTTGTTACTGTAATAATTTTCCAAGTGATCTCTACGCAATACTTGATTTAACCAATCTTGATTGTTAAACTTCCACATTGTTTCCTTCTTGCTCATTATTTTTTTGCTATTATGGATACTGTTTTAATATATATATTTGCATATACTTTCTGTGCAAATGTTGATTTATTTTCCTAGAAAATTATCTTACTGAGAAGATAATAGGATTAAGGAATGTGAGTTGTTAAAAAAATGTATGTGCTTTATTTATTTATTTATTTTTATACATGTGTTTTAAAATTCTTTTCCTTACAGGTTGGATCAATTTTTATCTTGACCAGCAATGAATAGCAGTGCTTGTCTCGCTACCTTGAGAATCGTCTAATCTTAGCCAACTTGATTATGTGTGAAATGGTGTCTCAGTACTATTTTAATTGAATTCCTTTGCTTACTTACTAGGTAGTACATTTTCTACATATTGAATGATTATTGGCTTTAAAAATGATTAGCACATCCAATTTTCCATTTTCCTTTTCATCTTTTTTTTTAAGATTTTATTTATTTATTTGAGAGAGAGAAAGTGAGAGAAAGAGTGTGCACAAGCTGGGGGAGAGGGGGCATGGAGGGAGAGAGAGAAGCCAACTCCTCGCTGAGCAGGGAGTGGTCAGATGTGGGGCTCTATCCCAGAATCCAGGGATCATGACCTGAGCCAAAGGGAGATGCTTAAGCTACCCAGGCACCCCCTTTTACATATTTATCAGGTCTTTTAAGTATGTGGAAGCTCAATGTATTTACATTTATTTGGGGAATTGGATATTTTATTTTATCCATAAAGTTTAGGAATTTAAATTTAAAATGGACAAAACAAAAGACCAGAAGAATGTGTTCACAAGTTTCTGTTTTATGATGGTAATTTCTTTCATTCGTCCAATTAAGACTTGACCTTTCAACAGACTTTTTTTTTTTTTTTTTTTAAGCAGAAAGCTCAATCTTTCTCAGGCCAAATCCCTCTTTTGTTTAATTATCCACAGGTATTTACTTACTTATACTTTATGTTTACTTATTCCTGTCATGTTTCCAGTACCCAAGGGAAGCAACAGAACTGAATGTCTCATCAGTCCATCAGCATTTTTTAATCAGTTCTTGCTACAGAAAGTAATTTTGTACACTGGCCTGTATAATATAATGATACTTGCCCTGCACAGGAGGTATATACGGACTATTTCAGATTTAATGCTGAGATCCAAGATTTTGACTGGTTTACTTCACACTTTCAAGCTGAATCACTTTCCAAAGCATTACCATATGCCAGGCAGATGGGTCTGGGGAAGGTTACAAACTTGATTGCATGTTGAGTCCGGACAAGCATTCCTGACAGTGTTTGTGGTCCACTCAGATCAGAGGAGCCTCTTTTTTGGTTGTAGGAAGGGCCTTATCGTTCACCTTAAAATGGATATGTCAACATGCCCCTATATCTCTACAAATTTCACTGAGGTACAAAGATCCTGAATTTTTCCTGGATTTAGTTCCCACCCTCTGATGTGACGATTTATTACCAATAAGTCTAGAGTAGTTGCTACTTTTTGCTCACTAGGTTCAATCAGCATAATGTCATCAATGTAATGGGCCAGTGTGATCTTTTGGAAAGGAAAGGTGATCAAAATCCCTGAGAACTAAATTATGATAGAAGGCTGAAGAGTTGATATACCCCTGAGGTAGCACAGTGAAGATTCATTGCCAGCTGTAACAGTTGAAAACAGATTCTGGTGACCTTTATTAAGAGGGACAGAGAAAAATTATTTGCCCAATCGATAGCTACATACCAGGCTCCCCGCTCAGCAGAGAGTCTGCTTCTCGCTCTGACCCAACCCCCTCTTGCACTTTGTCTCTCAAATAAATAAATAAAATCTTTTAAAAAATAAATAAAATGTACCATGTGTTGATTTGATATACTATACCTATATAATTCAATATGATGACCACCATAGTGTTAGCTAACACCTCCATTATGTCACATAACATTTCTTTCTTGTGTGTGTGTGTGTGTGTGTGTGTGTGTGTGTGTGTGTGATGAGAACAGTAATGATTTGTTCTCTTAGCAATTTTTAAGTAGTATGGAGGTTTCTCAAAAAATTAAAAATAAAACTACCATATGATTCAGAAATCCTACTTCCGGGTATATGCCCAAAGGAAATGAAAACAGGATATCAGAGAGATAGCTGCATTCCCATGTTCACTGCATCATTATTCACAATAGCATGGTATGGAAATAACCTAAATGTCCATCAACAGATGAATGAATAAAGAAGATGTGATACAAATGGCAAGAATTCATTCTTTTTTATGGCTGAGTATTATTCCATTGCATATATATATATATATATATATATATATATATATATCACATTTTCTTTATCCATTCATCAGTTGATGGACATCGGGAACTAGAGGGTATTAGGCTAAGTGAAATAAGTCAGTCAGAGAAAGACAAATACCATATGATTTTACTCATATGTGGAATTTAAGAAACAAAACAAATGAATATAGGGAAAGGGAAAGAAAAATAAGATAAAAAAAGTGAGGGAGGCCAACCATAAGAGACTCTTTTTTTAAAGATTTTTATTTATTTGTCAGAGAGAGAGAGAGCACAAGCAGGGGGGAGTGGCAGGCAGAGGGAGAAGCAGGCTCCCCACTGAGCAAGGAGCCCAATGCAGGACTCAATCATGACCTGAGCCGAAAGCAGACGCTTAACTGACTGAGTCACCCAGGGGTCCCCCATAAGAGACTCTTAACCATAGAGAACAAACTGAGGGTGGCTGGAGGGGAAGAGTGTGGGCCAATGTGGTAACTGGGTGATGGACAGTAAGGAGGGCATGTGATTTGATGAGCACTGGGTATTACATGCAACTGATGAATCACTAAATTCTACCCCTGAAACTAAAACTACAGTATATGTGAACTAAGTTGAATTTAAATAAAATTTGGGGAAAAAAAGATGTGATACCTACACACACACACACACACACACAATGGAATAGTAGTTTGCCATGAAAGAGGACAAAATCTTGCCATTTTGTGACAACATGGATGGACACTGAAGGAAGGCATTATGCCAAATGAGATAAATCAAATATTGTATGATATCATTTATATCTGGTATATAAAATATCCCTAAGCCTTTGAATCCTTTCTTCTACATTAAACCAGGGCAGGCCCAGCACTTCCAGTTGGCTCACTGTGGTCCACCTTTTCGCCCAAGTTTCAGCCAACCAAGAGAAGCAGAGGATAATTCATAAAGCAAATAAGTCTGATACATTTGGTCTTCTCAAGAATATTTCTGGTCTTCATTATGAGAGTCTATGTCATAATTTTCAGATCATTTTCTTTACGTTTTGTTTTTAGAGTTTTTTTTAATTTTTAAAGATTTTATATATTTATTTGACAGAGAGAGACACAGCAAGAGAATGAACACAAGCAGGGGGAGTGGGAGAGGGAGAAGCAGGCTCCCCCTAGCAGGGAGCCCAATGTGAGGCTCGATCCCAGGACCCTGGGATCATGACCTGAGCCGAAGGCAGACACTTAACTGACTGAGCCACCCGGATGCCCCAGAAAGTGAATATTTTAGGCTTTGCAGGTCATATAGTCTCTATCACAACTCTTCAACTCTATCATTGTAGCATGAAAGCAGTCATAGACAATAAATAAACAAATCAGCACAGCATGCCCAAATAAACTGTATTTACAGAAATAAGCACTGGGCCAGAATTGACCTGTGAGGAATAGTTTGCTGCCCCTGCTTCACAGCACTGAGAATTAACAAAAAAACATCACTGCATGCAAAGGTATGGAAGAATCTTGTAAAGATGATATTGAGTAGAAGGCCAGATGCAAAGCAGCACATACTGTTGAAAATCATTTATATAAAATTCGAGAACAGGCAAAACTGACCTGTGGCTATAAAAGTTATAAAAGTGGCTAACTTTGTGAAGAAATATGACTGAGGAGGGCCAAAAGTGGAACATTTGAGATGCTGTTAAACATTCTACTTCTCGGTATTAAGTGATGTTTATATGACTCAGTTCACTTTATGAACATCAATTTATCAGTAGACTCAGAATATGGCTATTTTTTGACTGTGCACTTTAATATAAACTTAAAATGGGATGAATAATAACAGATGAATGTTGAAGGAACTTAATAAAACCACTCGATTATCCAGAATACCGAAGTCAAGAATATGAACTAAAATGAAAATGTAGGAAATGTTAGAGGAAAAAATAAATATCTAAGAAGTACAAGATTCTCATAAAAATAGTAGATAATACATGTTAACATTTCTTAGTTCCAGAAATTGTATGTTGTACTTGTTTTCTTGTTTCTTTATCGTATGAAACTCTGGCTGTAATATGAGCTCAATGCGGTTCGTCAGTTGCCTTATTTATTCTTGTAATGCACTTTTCGAAGTGTCAGGTAGATATATGGATTTAAGAATTCGAATATTTCTTAAACACATGAATGAATGAATGAATGAATGAGGACCCTAAATAGTCAATCCATAGGTATGTTGCCTTTTCAGGTATGTAGATTTGAGAGAGAAAAAACATTTTTTAAGATACTTAAATTCCATCAATTACTTGTTATCCTTATGGTTTGAGTAAAAATAAGGGAATGTTTTAGAGATTATGAAGTCTTTGGCAATTAATAAAGACAAGTATTCACAGGTGGTGTTTTTAGTCATTGTTCCCACTGGCAATTGGAACTCTAGAAGAGAAAGAAATATATGGGAATAAAAACACTGGGTATGAAAATGGAATTTTTTAAATGTGCATTTCCAAATTATGACTCAAGATACCAGACTGATACATTTTGTCCCTTGCCAATAAGCTATGTCATAAGTATAGAAAAAGTATTATTCCAGAGATAAATGACTTGATGATGAGAAATTTAAACTGAATTTGTAGACAGATGGAAAAAAATACTCTGGCTAAACACATTAGTCTAGTTTCTATGCAAATAGCAAGTTTAGAACGGGAAGTAAAATAAAAGAGATGGTAAGAGATTCATACAGGAAAACAATATTACCTGATATTAACTGAGTAGAGATAGGCAACTTGACTTCTAAATATAATCAATAATATACAAACTGGAGAGCCCATCACGGCACTGCTCACATTGTTCTCTAGAAATCAACAAATCTAGAGGAGTCGAGACTGGGTGCTAGAATGTGGCAAGGAGAAAAGATGCACTATTGCAAAGAAATAGCCTTGTTAAGAAAGGACAAAAAGAGAACTGAGTTCTTAGTTAAAAGACATAGAGATGTGCAGGAAAATCAATGAACCTAACAGTGAAATCAACCCAGAGAGACTGTAGATAACACAGAAATTAAAAGTGAACCCGAGAGTAGCTTACACCAGATGAAGGAGATGGTGTCATCAAAAGAGCAGAAGAACTGTTGACAAAATCTGCGGTAAATCTGAAGATTAGAAGTAGTATTGTATCAATGTTAGCTTCCTGAGTTTGAGCTGCAGTTATGTAAGAGAACATACTTGTTTGGGGGAAATACACACTGAAGTATGCAGTGGTAAAGGAGCATCATGTCTGCAACTTACTCTGAACCGTTAAGAAAACAATCTGTATTTTTGCAGAGAAACATACATATGGAGATAGGTTTTCTTGTATTATTGCTGCAACTTCTCTGTCTCAAAATATTTTTCTTTTATTATGTCAAAATAAAAAAAATTAAAACAGCACAAAATTTGGAGATAGAGCACTGTGTTCCTATTTTGGATCATGACTTACTAGCATGATGATATGAACAAATCCATTTCTTTTTTTTTTAAAGATTTATTTATTTATTTTAGACAGAGAGAGAGAGAGAGGATGAGCACAAGTGGGGTAAGGGGCTTAGGGAAAGAGAGAGGGAGAAATAAATAGACTCTGAGTGTGGAGCCCAATTCAGGGCTCGATCTCACAACCCTGAGATCATGACCTGAGCTAAAATCAAGAGTCTGACGCCTAGCCATCTGAGTCACCCAGGCGCCCCACTTTCACATCTTTGAAATCAACTACAAAATGAATTTCAGACTTATTTCTAGATTCATTGTGATAATCAAATGAAATTGTACTGTGCCTTTATAAATTACAAAGACTAATGTTAATTATTATTAGTTATTATAGTTATTAGTTATTATTATCATGACAGTGTGATGGAAATTACAGTAGACCCAGAGGGAAGATACAGTAGCATTGAGAAATTTCAACTCCCTGGATATCTATTAGGAGTTTTTTCAGCTAAAAGCAGTTTTCGTTTGTGTGGTAATAATTTAATCTCTCTAAGAATAGAATAAATGACTAGAGGAACTAAATTCTAAACCAAATGGAAAGCAATTTTAAGAAAAAGTTAAAAGAAACAAAGATACTTGCGATGGTGGAAATAGAAATCCCTACCATTTAATACAGGAAAGGTAAAGGATAGACGTGCACAAACTCATAACTCATACTCTGTGAAGGCAAAACTTAAAAAATAGTTTAGATCTTGCAATATATAGAGAACAATATTATGGAAAGGAGGTGTTCTTATCAATGTGACCATACTCCTACCTGCAAAATCTCAAATTGTCTAGATGAGGAAGAGTGATATAAAAGAATAGCGATACCAAAATCTGTAGGCATCAAGAAATACACTTAAGTAAAAGATCTCTAATAATAGCCCCTTCGATAAGCCAGGAAATATGGTAGGTGCAGAACTCCAATGGTAAAGAAGGAGGATCTTTGCCCCCACAGACCTTGTCACTCCACTGTCATCTCACATCTCTCATCTCATCTCACATCACATCATCACCTGTTAGCTTCTATATGTTTTTATTTCCAGATTTAATAGAGAGCTTGAAAAGTCTTAGTTTCTCCATGTGTCAAACTCCATATAATTTTAAATCACAAAGAATGAAACTTAATGTGTGTGTGTCAATTCTTAAAAACTCGGGGCACCTGGATGGCTCAGTTGGTTAAGCATCGGACTCTTGATTTCAGCTCAGGTCATGATCTCAGGGTCATGACTTCGAGCCCCCCTCCCCGCCTTCCCTCACCTGGAGCTCAGTGCTGGGCATGGAGCCTACTTAAGATTCTCTCTCTCTCCCTCTTCCTCCCTCTACCCCTCCCCCCAGCCCACCGCTTGTGCACGCTCTCTCTATCTCTCAAAACAAACTTAAATTAAAACTCGTATAGGAGAATAAAATGTAAAATATCACAAAATAATCCAGCTTTATTATAAGTGTATGACATAACCTCACTGATGCAGGTGAGGAAGAAGAGGTGCTGATTTAGGTAACTTTGGAAATGACTGGAAGCTGCAAGACTAAAGCAAAAAGAAATATAACTAAGCACTTTCTTCGAATTGGTAAAGTTTTTTCTCACAAGGGTAAGGGCTAACTATTTTGAAACCACTATGCCTATATATGGCATTGAGCAAATAAGCCAAAGGATGGTGAGTGGAGTAGACAGGTTCTCACTGTCAGAGTAAGAGGTTAGAGATGAGCAAGGAGAGAAAGGTCAGAATGAACCATGTGGGACTGGGTTAGAGTTGGAGACATCGGAATAAACTCTTACTTAGTTTAAAATAGATACTATTGGATAGATTAAAAAAATGCTTATAGATTTGCAGGTATATGTGAGTTTTATACATACATATGTTTCCTAGCTCTGTCTGCTCAGATAGCCCAGAAGCAATGACACCCCAATAGCGATGAGTACCTCAGTGCCCAGATCTTGGTCTCCAGTAACATTCTTTGATAAAAAGAACCAGAGCTCCTTGGAGAAATGGCTGATTTCTAGGACCCAGCCAAGAAATACACAAAGGAAACCCAGGGCATCTTATAGTGTCAGAAAGTAAGGAAGTACTCAAAAAGTAAAATGAAAGGGTATGTCCAAGGGACACAGGATCTAACTGAAAGAACTCCCAATGTCCAAAGCTGAAGAAAAAGGAAGAACACAACAAAGGAAGTATAGAATTATAACCCAAAGTATAAAATAATTACCCATTAGTCCATACTGATAAAAATAAATGGTTGAATAAGTAAAGAAATGAAGGAGAATAGACAAGTCTTTTATACAGAAGAATTCCAAATAATTATGTAGATAATCCCCTCACTGAGGAGGTAGAGCATAACTCCCCAACTCCTAAATTTGGGCTACACTTAGTAACTTGCTTGCAAAGGATATAGTAGGAAAAGAGCTGGGGTAAATAGCTTTACAGTATAGAGACCTGATGATTAAGGTGAACCTAATCAATGATAAGTCATGTTAATACCATATACCCTTGACACAATGTCTTGAGAATGGCATTTCACTTACCTGGCCTTTCCCCACAAGGCCCTCCCCTCCAAAAGCCTTCCTAACCCCAGTCTATCCATAAGAAAAAAAAAAAAATCAGAAAAGCCCAAATTTAGGGACATTCTAAAAAAGTCTTGACCAGGGTGCCGGGGTGGCTCAGTTGGTTAAGCGACTGCCTTCGGCTCAGGTCATGATCCTGGAGTCCCGGGATCGAGTCCCGCATCAGGGTCCCCGCTCAGCAGGGAGTCTGCTTCTCCCTCTGACCCTCCCCCCTCTCATGCTCTCTCTATCTCATTCTCTCCCTCAAATAAATAAATAAAATCTTTAAAAAAAATAAAAATAAAAAAGTCTTGATCAGTACTCCTCAAAGCTGTCAAAATCATCAAAAGCAAGGATAGTCTGAAGCTAGTACAGCCTGGAGGAGCCTAAGGATGCATAATGACTAAATGTAATGTGGTAACTTGGATTGGATCCTGAAACATAAAAAGGACATTAGGGAAAACTAAAGAAATCTTAATAAAGTGTAAAGTTTAGTTAATAATATTGCACCATTATTGGTTTATTAGCTGTAACAAATGTACCATAGCAATATAAAATATGTAACAACTGGGAAAATAAGACGCAGAGTATACAGGAACTTTCTGCACTATCTTTGCAATTTTTGTTAAATCTAAAACTACTATAAAGTAAAACACTTATTTAAATACAAAAAATAACACATTTATAACTACAATTTTAAAAAGTGGCTTATCAGATTTCAGAGCATCATTGTCTTTTTTTAAGGACTCAAAACTTAATGAAACTGACATGTATAGAACAAGGGAAAAATAACAGTAACTCTTGTATTAATAGCATAAATGATGATGATAGTTAATACTGAGGGTTTTAGTCCAATATCCACACTGCTTGTATACAATTATGTCCGAGTTTGTGTGTATTCACCTACATACTAGCAAAATGGTTAATATAAGATTCTCAGTGGTGTTTCTAAAGTATAAGAAAGGGTTAGCTGGATTGGATAATTTCTAAGCTTTCTTGCATTTCCATAATTTTCTGATGCTAATTCCAAGCTATCAATTAATCTTGTGACTCTTACAAACTCTGACCTCTTGCTATAGAATTCTCACGTACCAGGTAGTTAAGATTCCAGAACCTAAAATTCTTGAGACAAAAATGCTATGCTGAATAAATGGAAACATAAGATGTTACATACAATATCTAATTATCCAAGAGACTTGTGTTTTAGACCTGGTTTTACTACTTATGAGCTACATCTACACTGGCCAAAATAGCTTTTCTAAAATGGAGATGACCAATTCTATACAGTTGTGGAAAACCACATTAAGAAAGTTGTTAAATGTTATTCATATATAAGAATATATGAATTGGGGCGCCTGGGTGGCTCAGTCGTTAAGCGTCTGCCTTCGGCTCAGGTCATGATCCCAGGGTCCTGGGATCGAGCCCCGCATCGGGCTCCCCGCTCAGTGGGAAGCCTGCTTCTCCCTCTCCCACTCCCCCTGCTTGTGTTCCTGCTGTCGCTCTCTGTCAAATAAATAAATAAAATCTTTAAAAAAAAAAAGAATATATGAATTTGTAATTGTAATTTGTAATTTGCATGTTGGCGTCATGTTTTCAGAAATCAAAGTATTGATTCTGTAAAAGGAAATTATATTTTAAATAAAGAAGTGTTGTTATTTGGGGTTATCCTAAACAAAATGCTAATAGAATACTGTCAGAAATTCTCTTAAAAATCCAAAAATGATAAAACTAATAATATAAAGAGTACATACATACAGAAATAGAGAAGAAAGAAAGTTTATTTATAATATTAACCTTATCGTTTCAAATGGAAAATTTGACAAGATTTTCTCAGACTCCAAATGATGTATGCATTTTTCTCTTTTAAAAATCATTCTTCCTGAGGGGCTCTAAGCTCTGTAAAAGACATACAAAAGCCCCATGTTTCTATAATAATCAAGAAAATTTTATACACTAAAATTTCCTTAAACTTTCTAGATATGTATTTTTTTAAATGCACTCTTTCTAATGTTTCTGCTTACATGAATCACCTCCAACAGAGACGAGATGTGGTGGCCTCCTCACAGGTGATCAGGTGGTGGTTCTGCATTTTGCCTGGACAACTGCAGGAGGTTCTTTACTGCCCTTTCCTTCTGCCTGCTAATTCTTTCCCAAAGCTATTTATTTGTTATCTTCCCATTAATGCTTCCATTCATGCTTAATGAGGAGCTTGGCTGTAATTAGCACGTAAATCAGATAGGATCACACACCTGGTCCTTGTATTTTTCTCCCTGTTTTGGATCCGAAGAAATAAAATGAGATCAGATTTCTTAAGTGTCAAAATCAAATTGAAGTATCTATGGACTTAATAAAATTTCATTAGTTTGAAAAAAGGAGTTCGTTAAGCATTCTAATCTTAAAAATTTATGGAAAATAGAGAGATATTTCCAGAGTTAAATAAACAAGGGAGACTTTATTCAAGACAAAAGAAAGATTGAACTCAACTCTGCTGAGACGAAAGGCAGGAGAGTTTTAAGACCTTGGGTTGAGTGTCAAATACTAGAAATAGAGGGAAAATACTGAAGGATACTAGGGGTGAAGTTGATCAATGTAATTAGGCCATCTCTGTTTCCTAACTGCATTGGTGCTCATCAAAGTTAAGCTCCCACCTTCCCACAGAGACTGGGAAACAGGGGTGCTATTTTCCTGAGGATTACGTTCAAAGGGATGGCTTTCAGGTCCTTGAGAAAGACATTCCTGAGGTATAAAACTGTCAAGAGCTGGGAGAATATTTACAATTCCAAGGTGCAGAGAATCATTTGTAATTGCAAGTTTTCTAAAGTTAATAGTTCTCAGAAAAAGGAAGTCCGGCACATAGTCAAGAAGATTCTGTCTGAAGTTTAGCCCAACTGGAGGGGAATATTCAGGCTAGCTTGCTGTCTTCTTCATTAGTCCTTATTTACTATACGTCCTGTATTTTAGTGTCAGGGGAGGGAAGAGGAGGAAATCCCCATAGACAGTGTATTTCTTAGAGTTGTTTTTCATTTTCCTGAAGGTATGCTATATGATTACGGGAGAGGTTCTGAGAAAGTGCTGTGAGCCACAGCATGAGAATCACTTGGACTGCTTATTGAAAAAAAATAAAGAAATAAAAAACAATTCAGCAATTCTGAGAACAGTGATCAGTACTTGATATTTTTTAAAAAACTACTCTTGCGTCCCTGATTTATCACCAAGATGAGAGCCACTGCATCGTCAGTTATTAATAAAAGTGAATGGTAGAGAAATGAGATACTGCTCTGAACTATTATAGGAACAGGATATACCAAGTTTGGGAGACAGTGAGGAATAGCTAGAATTGGTAGAACTATTGATGGAAACGAAAATGGGACACTTACTTTAAAGAGGACTTTTTGTTTCACCATCATATGATAGCCATTTCACTTCCAGGTATTTACTCAAGAGAAATGAAAGCAGGTCCCCGTACAAATGCTTTTACCTGAATGTTAGCAGCAGATTCGTCTTTAATAGCAAAAACCTAGAAACAACCCATATGTCCATCAACAGCTGAATGGGAAAAAAAAGCTGTTGTGTATCTGTACAATGAAATTTTATTCAGCATTAACAAGGAATGAACTGTGGATACATGCAATAACAGAGACAAATCACACAAAAATGTGTATCTATAGTGTGATTCTGTTCATATACAATTTAGAACATGGAAACTGACCTAGGTGACAGGTATGCAGATCAATGGCTGCCTGCTGGTGAGAGCAGAGAGTGCTGGATGGAAGAACCACACAGGGGCAGGAGGAAAATTTGGGGGCTGAGAGGGATGTTCGATTCCTTGACTGTGGTGATAGATTTCACTGATTTAGCAATATGTCAGGACTTAATCAAATTGTGCATTCTAAATATGTACAACGTATGGTTTATAAATTATTTCTTGATGAAACCATTTACATAAAATGCGTTTGGAGGACAACCACATAGTGTTTAAGGAAAATTAAAAAGATTATGATTTTGGAAATAATAGCTACCTATAGAAAGATTAACCAAAAAGAAAAAAAAAAGCAGAATTTATCTTTCCTATTCCTTCATATTCATGAAAAGCCTGAGACAGATTGTATTTCTAGAAATTTAAATGCAGGAAAAAATAAAACTCTAGGAGGAATTTTCTAGAATTAAGGGGAAAGACTAGAGTCTAACCTCACCAAACAGATCACCTTTATAGTATATATATGCTGTTTATATTTTATACTATATATATATATTTTATACTTACACTGTATATATATATATATATAATATATACATAGTATAAAGATATCTTTATACTACATATATCTTTATACTATATAAATCTTTTATATATGTGTGTATATATACATATTATACATACTATATATAGCATATATAGTATAATGTATACTATATATATTATTCTATCTATACAGGACTAATCTCTAACTCTTTTTCATTTTTTTTTAATTTATCTAGTTTGTTTTCCATTTATTGCTTATCAGTTCCCACCTAACATCTGGCTGTAGTTGGTCCCTAGAGTGCTACAGTGTTATAAACACAAAAAGGAAGATTGTTTTGGAGTGATGCACCTCCTGTGTTCCTCTGGAAACTAGTGTGTACATGAAACATTCAAAGAAGTACATGACACCGTCTTTTACCATTATGTACTTAGGCATGTATAATCCATTATGTCTGTGTCATCTGTCTGTAGCAAGCTAGCTACCCATCTATGTTTTTTATGGAGTGCCTATTATATGCCAGGTCCTGGGCTAGTTGTCTCAAAAAATTTTTTATATGTAAATCTCACAATAATTTGTGCAATTGCAAATTGCTTACAAAGTAAACGTGATATGTTCCTAGATGGAAAGTGGAAAATGACAAGAAATTATAGTATAAAGCAGTCTACCAAAATCATACAAATTCAGAATTCTAGGAGATGAAGAAAAACCTTGAAAGTATCTGATCCTCCTTTATTATTTGTATAAACTGAGTTCTTCTGGAGTTTGATATTTGCCTGATGTCACGCAGTCTTTTTGAGCCAAAGTTAAAACTCAGTACCCATGGGCGCCTGGGTGGCTCAGTTGGTTGAGCGACTGCCTTCGGCTCAGGTCATGATCCTAGAGTCCCTGGATCGAGTCCCGCATCGGGCTCCCTGCTCAGCAGGGAGTCTGCTTCTCCCTCTGACCCTCCTCCCTCTCATGCTCTCTGTCTCTCATTCTCTCTGTCTCAAATAAATAAATAAAATCTTTAAAAAAATTAAAAAAAACCCAACTCAGTACCCATAATTCCTCATCAAGATGGCTTTTCATTATGTTAGGTGGCCTTCCTCAGTGCCAATAAATGACCAACTATAATGTTACTTTTCTAGAAGTTTGAGGGAAGACACGATTATTCTGACTGGTGATGACTAAGAGAGAAAGTTCAGGCATCTACTTATTGCTCTGAATCTACCCATTATACACACTGCATTTGTTTTCTTCTAGAATATCTTAGTATTACAGTAAGAGATATGGAGGTTTCCTTATTCTTTAAGGACTTCATGGAACACACCTATTGGAAATTCATGGAACACACTTTTGCTGTTTTACAAAGGGTTCCCCAAGGCCACTAGAATACATGGGAAAATCTGCTGGTTTTATTTTCCTTTTTTTTTTCTTTTTTTTAGAGAGAGGGAGTGAGGGGAAGGGCAGAAGGAGAGGGAGAGAGAGAATGTTAAGCAGGCTCCACATCCAGCATGGAACCTGACCCGGGGCTCGATCTTGCGACCCTGAGATCATGACCTGAGCTGAAATCAAGAGTCAAATGCTTAACCAACTGAGCCATCCAGGTGCCCCAGTTTTATTTTCCATTTTATCATTACAGTTCCTGTGCTCATCAATATGCTTTTATCACCTGAATTTACACAGATAAAACAATGCAAAAAATGGCCTTAAAATATAGCTCCTAAATACAAGAAGAAACCCAGTAGTTTTGAATGCTGTGAAAGACTGCCTTGGGAATCGATGAACACTCTCCCCTATGTATTGCTGGGTGGGAACAGAGGCACGTGAAGAGGAAATGTATTATGCACCTCCGTGATAAAAAGTACACTACTTTAAAAAAAAAAAAAAGTACACTACTTTTGTTTGCATTATAGTCTCATATACTCGCCAGTCACACAGAAGAAGGCTTGTGCTTGACTGACTGGGAGGGAGCTACATTTATTTCTTATTGCTGCTGCAACAAAATCACCACAAACTCAGTGGCTTAAAACAGCACAGATTTATTTTCTTACATTTCTGGAGGTCAAGTGTACAAACTCATTCTCAGTGGACTGATAATCAAGGTGATAGCGGAGCTGTGTTCCCTCTGGAGGATCTAGGGGAGAACCCATTCCTTTCTTGCCTTTTCCAGGTTCTAGAGACTGCCCACATTTCCTTGGCTCCTGGCTGCATCACTCAATCTCTGCTTCTCTCATTATATCTCTTTCTTTGATTGTGACCGTCCCTCCTACCTCTTATTAGGACCCTGCTGATGACATTGGGACTACATTGGGATATCCATTTGGATGATCCAAGTTCATCTCTCCATTTTAAGATCCCTAATTTAATCACATATATACAGTCTCCTTTGCTATGTGTCTCAACTATAGTAACACTGTATTTCTCCAACCTGTTCCTCACTAAGGAGACTACATTACTTCACATAAAGAAGACAGGTATGTTTTTGTCCTGCAACAACCTTGTTCAAAATAGGGAACTAGTTTTGAGTTTCACTTTCAGGATGATGGAGTATCTTGGACAGCTAATTATTAGAAGGGAGGTTGTATGAGGTGGTTGATTGAGCACTGGACCCAGGGTCAGTTGCCACAGACCCGTCTCCTAGCTCTGTGAGAATTCCTCAGCATTGTTCCTGAGAAACAGTAAGTGTTCAATAAATGTCTCTGGCATGAGATGAGAGGGCAGTATAAAAATCAGCCAATTTAAACTCTTAAAAGGGTGAGCACAGTGGGTAGAAATGTAGAGAAGGCAAGGGCACAATTTATTAAGATACAATGTGTTTCCTAAATTGAACTTTTTTTCCAATTTATAGATTTTCCCAAGTATTATTAACTATGATGAGACATTCAGATGTGAAATATGAAAATGAATCTGGTTTTATTATTCAGCATCTAATGAGCCATGCAAGTTGCAGAAATTATTTTTAAAATGATTATCCACAAATACCAGAAAATAGAAGATTTGGATCTTAAAGTAAATCGAGATAATTTGGGGAAAAAAAATGAAGAAGTCTTAAGCAGAGAATAATATAAGCATTTTCCAAACACGAACATGAAAATAGGTTGTCAGTGTCTTCTTGGATTGGCAATTGGAGAAAGGGATAATTAAGCAAGTAAAGAGCCACTACTCAGGGTAAACTAAATGTGCACCATACACTATGTTGAATCAAGACAGTGCCAGAGTATTTGTCAACTACAATCATTGTCAGGATCCTCCCTTTCTCACTTCATCTTGTCCTGTTCTTGTTAACTACCACTTTTAGAGAATATCATGGCAGCCCCTTTCAGCGTTATTCCCCAGCAACCCTCAAAACAGTCATTCCGATTTCCATTTTCTCCAATTACCTAGAGGTGCCAGTAAATATGGACAGGTCAACACGGCTTTTTCAGCATCACCACTTGGGGACAACGTAAAGTAGGTGTCCTGGTAAGTCTACTCTAGCAGCTCACGTGTATTAGCAATAACCCTTTAAGATTATTGTACACAGCATTTGACCTGTCTTCTTTAATGTTGAGCAATGCAATTTGTCACATGATCATGACACTCTCCATTTTACCGTACCCCGAGGCAATGCAATTTGTCACATGATCGTGACACTCTCCATTTTACCATATTCTGAGGCAAGGTTCATGTCCCTAGGTTCTTTTTTATAGTGTGTGTGTGAGAGTGTGTTCGGGTGCGTGTGTTCATTGAGTCAGTTGAGAGTGGAGCAGGGAAGGATTCCAGGGGTTGACGGTAGGAAGTCTCTCAATATCTCTGAGCAGTGTCTGGTTTCAGGAATCTTGACAGAAGTCCTCAAACATGTCCCTGTCTACTTGCACCACCAGAACACAGAGGCGACTCTACAAATGAACTTTCAGGAATAGTCCAGGTCTCTTAGTTCTCCCAGACAAATACTCAAACTTTCACCTTCTACTTCAAGCAAATATGCATGTATTTATTTTAAATATACCTTAAGTATCAGCTGCCCCAAAAGTCAGTTTTTATAGTACTTCAAATGAAAAAGTAAAAGTAAACATGGGTTATATATAGCTTACTAATTTTGTGTAAACTTTGCAATTATCTATTAAATTTAGTTAGGTGAGAAGTCAGGGCTAGCAGAAGGGACACTAAGGAGGAGAGACACAAACCAGAGGGCAGGAAGAGCAGAAGCAAATACTCCCTCTCTTCCTGCCTGGTGATACTTAGATCTTCCACAAGTCCAAGGAGACTGATGGGTATTGTAAACCGTAGAGGTCAGCCTCCCAGAATGGCTGAGGAGGACAGACAAAGACAGAGAATGGATGAGGACCAAACAGAGAAGAAAGAGAAGTCCTTTGTGTTCCACTTCCTTCATATTCCTCCCCAAAAGCAACCATACTTGATGCTCCTTAACTCATTCATTTGACATTTACCTCCACAGCGCTATTAAACTCATTTATAGGACTTGGTTCTGTTTTCCAACAGGAGTCATTTTCTATTGACCTCCCAATTTCAATCCCTCCTAATTTCATACAAACACGCACACAAACGCATTTAATATTTTTATCCTCCCAATATTGCTACATGATAAATTTGTTTAAATCCATATTCTGTACAGGCATCGCTGAGATCACAAAAATGTTATTTGCAGCTGAAACATATATTGTATAATTACTATTTCTGTTCTTGTCCAATTCTGTTTTGTTGTTGTTTGTACGTTTTTATTTTCCTAGGTCTGATAATCCCTGTTTTTGTTTTTGTTTTTTTTTCATTTGCTCAGTTTACTAAACAATCAGTATTAATGCAAGTCCTGGCTTCCAACCAATTGTCTAAGTTTGATTTAAGCCATTCAGATGCATCAAGTACTACATCGATTTCTTCTTGGAATTATCTCTCCGAGAACTTCAGATAAATTGCACTTTTGACTGTTCTCGAAGTTAGGTGCATGGCTGTTTCCCTGGGATATCCCCTTCATATCCATAATCCGTTGTTTTGGATCTCCTCTTCTGTGTATCTTATGTCTTTACCTTTTAAAACTGACTTCCTAATTATTGTGTGACATGACCTTTGGTAGATTCCTGAGAAGGAATGCATACAAAGTGAAATTTCTGAGACCTTACATATATGAAATTGTTACCACTCTACCTTCACAGTCAATTAATATTAGCTTAGGATAGCATTCTAGGTTGGGAATATTCTTGCCTCAAACTTTTGAAGAGATATCTCCTATGTCTCAAGGCTGCCAGGGTTGCTATTAAAAAGCACTCAGTGATTTGGGCACCGAATCCTCTTAGTGTGACCTGCTTTTCCTCACAGGTTTTTTTTTTTTTTTTTTTGTCTTCAGTTTTCTGAAATTGAATGAATATGTGCCTTGGCGGTTGTAAGAATTTACCCAGCTTGTGTTTTCTGACAGCATCCCACCCAAAAGAAGTTCCGGCTCAGTTGTGCCAGGGATGAATTGAAAGTAGCTCAGTGACTCTGACACGTTGTTTGTCCATTGCTCTTCCTGAGAGAAGGAGGATCACAGCATCACATTTCCACTAACTGTGATCAGTCCCTGCGAGATGCCATCTAGCTAAGACTGGCTAAAATTATATTATTGACTACCTACTATTAATACAATGTCTTTCTCTGCTCCCCCCCCCCCAAATCATTATCACTATACTGTGTTTTGAAAACACAGATTGTTCAGGAGCATCCTTCATCATTAGGAGGTTGGAGCCTGACAGTCACTGAGATTGATTTGTCAAAGACCACACAACTAGCATGTGATAGATTTAAGATCTCAGCCCCTGTGCACAATTAAAATCTTGTGCCCCTTAACCATCTAAGGCACAAAGGGAGTGGTTATCTACAATTAGCATCTATGAATTATTTGAGTCTTTGGTTCCATAAATTTCTCATGTATTTTATATTGTATATTCTCAGCTTCTAACACCTTCTAATGCACTCCCTACATAGGATTGAATACGTTAATAATACATTTGGGCAAATAAAACCAGCACATGCTTTAGCTACTATTATATGTCCTTTAAAATGAATAAATTCTGATTTTTTTTCCTCCTGAATCAACTGTATTTTTCTACAAGACTAACTCTCAATGAACCACTAAACCACTTGTTTTAGGTTTCACCTCTATAATTAACATTATCCTTTTTGGTAACAAAAGAAAATTTTAAAAAATCATGCTATAGATGTCTGGTGGTAGATAGCAGATGATTATTTATCTGACCTCAGGGTAAAAGTTATCATTACATTATCTGCAGGTGTTTTAAGAACATCTGTCTGGTTAAGATGCACTACTGTACCTTGTTTTTCTAGAATGGAATATGGACATAGGATTTATTTTAAAGATGTCCTTTCCCTGTGGGCTGGAAGTTGAGTGATCAGAAATAAAATACAAATTAATGTATCTGTTCTAACCTGGGAGTCACAGATAAAAGCAACAAAGGATTTTCAATGGTACCATCTGGTATCACTCATTTCAAAGTCACAGTTGACCTGTAGAAAGAAGGAATAGACGTTTTTTGAAAGTAACAATGGGAGCACAGAGAATTCCATCTTAGAAATATGATTCTTACTGCCCAAGGGTTTAGCAAAGATCTCAAAAGTCAACAGCAGCACAACTGATTCCAAGTACCCCCATATTCTAAGAAAAGTGCAAGATCATGTACACAGGGCATTTTAGAGATTGAGAAACAGGTTATGCCAGCATTAGCCCATCACCCATTGGTTTGGAGACCCTCTTCCCATGTACTGTGCTTTCTTTTCCACTCCCTAGTGAGAAGAGGAAGTGGATGCCTCCCCCTCATTAAGTCAAAATAAGATATCTTCAGAAGAACTGCCTGGTGGGAGTTTAGCACTAGTCCTCAGGCTTTGAGTGATATGGACGCAAGTATCCATCTGGCTTCCACCTAGTAGATTTTAAGGTGAGAGACTGTGCTCATGGCTGCCCCTAAATGGCATCAGAAAGGGGAGGGTTTTCCTGGATCTCTAGGCACAGTAATGAACAGTTTTGGTTTTCCCAGGACTGAAGGATTTACTGGGACATGGGACTTTCACAGCCAAACTAGGGGATGTCCTGGGTAAATCAAGACAATTAGTCACCCTCCTTTAAGACTTGATGGTACAAGAATGTATGGATAATTCCCCTGTGGCCAGACATGGCTTTTATCAAGAGAACCAGAATGAGTTGTCTTAAGACAGCTTTTTTTCCAGAGGCCCACTTGGGAATTTCAAATGATCCCAAAAATGTGAACACCTAAGAAACAAGGAATAAGCCAGAATCGTTCATGGCGGGTCAGACACAGTTTCTCAGGGCAAAGGTGCTGGAAGTAAGAAGTATCCAGGGATTGGGAGCATCTCCTGAGAAGCCACCAAAAGTAGAAAGGGTGAGTTTGGGCCATCTGCTAGATCCAGAATGTAACACTGTAGATTATAAATGTACCAGCCAAGTACTTTCCCTTACTACTCCTCCCTCCCTCTACTAGAATCCAGTAGAGGACCCAAACAGCAGCTGACATGTGGAGGCAAAGATGCTTCAAGAATAATGAAGAAGCCAACCACAGTCCCTTTTTAACCTACAGATTTGTAAGCCTGAAGTAGTCACAAACTAGGAGAGAGGAGTCTTAGATTTATGTCATCACTAAACTATACTGGGCGTTACATCACTTAAAATTGACTGGAGGACTCTGTATCTGTTACCTGGGGATCACCAGAAAAATCTATAGATGCTGTATTTTACCAAGAGGCAGGCAAGAACAAGTGGAGAAAAAGGGCTTGCAGGGGCAGTGTGAGAAAGAATAAAGTCACATTCAGTTCATAAAATAAAGAATGTTTAACTCATTCCGGGCTCTGAGGTTTAGGAGGTGCAAAGTTATAAACAATCTCTTGAAGAGTGTGACGGGAAAGGGATATCCAAGGTGGGACCCTGGGGTTTTATAAAACAAGGTAAAGGGAACACTTCCACAAGAGCCTGAGAATGTAGGGCAGCTTTAGGGTGACAAAACCGAAATTCCAGACAACAGAGAAGAAGGTTAGTCCACAGGCAGACGGGTCACTGGGAAGGCCTGGAAGTATGGTGCCGCTTGGGGTAAACATCCCTGTGCGACCTGCTGGGAATAGTTCAGTTAGAATCCCAGAAGAGGGGGCAAGCCATTTCAGATGCAGTCTTCTCTACCTGGTTAGAAGGTAGAGAGCCCTGGCTGTTGTTCCGTCCTGCACCTCTTCGCTGGGTGATGCAGTGGGAGGGCAGGGCCGCAGGAGGGAATGTGGCAGCTCAGAGGAAACAAGGAGACTATATCTAGCTTCTCAAGGGGTCTCATCAGATGTCCTTATTCATTACCTTTTTCATTCGGTTGTATGCACACAAGTGCCTGAGGAGAATTTGAGTTCTTTTCCTGACTTCATTTCCCTCGGATTCCTACCATCAACAAGGCTAAGCAAATGCTTGAACCTAAGACCCACCCTTGAAGGCCTGATGCCGCTTCAGGTCTCACCTACATCTGTGTGAACTCTAATGGTTTCTGACAGATTAGCTTGTCACTGGTTCCCCATGGATTCACTGCGCTCGGTGCTCAGGGCGTGCTCTGCAGAAGGACGCCTGATGGAGACAGTAAGTGGGGTCTGAGGCGCAGCCTGTGATGTGCTGGTCAGGCGATAGGGCCCCGGTGATGTGCTGGTCAAGCGATAGGGGCCTGTATATGCTGGTCAGGCGATAGGGCCCCGGTGATGTGCTGGTCAGGGGCTAGGGCCCCGGTGATGTGCTGGTCAGGGGATAGGGCCCTCGTGATGTGATGTGCTCGTCAGGGGATAGGGCCCCGGTGATGTGATGCACTCGTCAGGGGCTAGGGCCCCGGTGATGTGCTGGTCAGGGGCTAGGGCCCCGGTGATGTGCTGGTCAGGGGATAGGGCCTGCCGTTCCAGGAAGCAGCACCTTTTGCTCATGCACATGAAAAGTGCTTGACCCGCTACTAAAGAAGACAAGAAGCAGAAATTCAAATCTAGTTATGAACAACAGCAAGAAACAAAGCCTTTAAACTGGGGTCAAACAGAAAGTATTCTCTGGATCCCTCATGCGTTATACTCATTGGGAATAACACACCTTCTTGAATTTTAGCTTAAATTTGGATTACCGTTTCTTAAAATGTCTTCCCACACACTACAATAAGCTATAGCATTAACACGAGGAGTTAATAGATATGCAGAAACTTGCTTGTGATAGATAATTGAATTAAGGGTAGTAGACAACAGGAAGTCTATTAGAATAGTTACAGAAAATGTCAGAGGCAGGAAAGGTGGGTGTGATTGATTCCGGCACCGAGAACTATCAGTTAATGTCTCACAATTATCTATCTGAAGTTTCCAGGTGACTTTCACTAGAAACTGTTTATAATACATGTAGAAGTAGTGAATTTAGGGAGACATGAAATCTAAATGGTGCTTAAAAAGGAATGACAGTGGTATTATTTCATATTCCTCAACACTTTCTAGGACCCTCAGCAAGGCTAAAAGTTCTAAGACCATCAGCTGGGGTTGAAAGGAGCAACCAGTTACGCCTGTTGCGATGCAGCTTCCCCCAGCAGAATCTGCATCTGGAATGAGAAGAAAGCTTAAAATTATTACCTAGTTTAAATGATACACATTTTTTTCTAGTTTGACATTTTAATGCATATCTTTCTCACTTATGCTTTATTTGATATTTAAGATTAATGATAAATGAGTTCTAGTTTCCTGCAGATTTTACTATCATAGATAATATAGAATGTCAGTGTTGCATGTGCCTTGCATATATTTTAAAGATCATCATCAGTACAAAATGGGTTTGGACTCACAACTGTTGCTTTAGGAAGACATAAGGGGATGAGGCATATGCTTTCTTATTTTTCCTAGAGGAAATATATATAAAATTTCCAAATATAATGCAACAAAGTACATGAAATCAACTATTGGTAAAAAAATAATTACCAACAGTGCGAAGTCACCAAGACAGAATGTAAGAAAAGGACTTCCACAGAGAGAGACACTGGATGAAAAAGAGTAACCATGACCTATGGCTTCTGGTGATTAAAGTCCAATATTAATGACATGGAGTAGATGTCATCTCCCTCCCCCTGAAATATTTTTTGTCAAATTGTAACCATGCTTTGAGTCCTATATGTGCTAGTAATTTATAAACTTCCTGTCTCCCTAAAGTGTGGGTACATTCAGATCTTCTGCTAATTTTAACAGTTTGGCGGATTACATATTTCCAGAAAATCATTCCACTGAGACTTTAAGCTGTATTAACAAACAATTGTTTATCATCTGTTACATGTTTTGTTATATATCCTTATTTCCCGTAATTTCTTGGAGTCTAAAAATAGACTAGTTGTATGCACATGTTAAAATAAGTGTAATTTTATTCTTTCATCTCTAATCTCTCAACAAATGTCATTCATCCATAATGCAGTATTCGAAATTGCTACTAAATTCATATTTTATGGAAAAAAAGGCATAAAGATTCATAAGTATGTCCTGGTAACGGATGGGGCCTCACTCTTCATAACCCCAATACATATCACATGAAATCTGCTCCTAAATTTTTTTTCTGCTCCTAAAATTCTAAAACATTAGAAGTACAGAATTAAAAGAAAAATTTTACATTTTCTAATACTCCTCAACTTCATTTTCCAGCCTATGGAGGTTTATTTGTTTCTAATTCTGCATGTGGGTTTCTCTCTGGGTATAACCCTCAATCACCTATGTCACAGGAAGACATTTCAGTTTAGACAAAAACTCTTGAACTGTGCCTGAAATCTGCTTTGTATACGGTAGCATGGGTGGAAAAATTTGTAGAAATTTCTAAGTTACTGTAAAATATGCCTGAATCTTTTCTTTAGTTTCAGGAGGCATTCTTGCCAGTTCCAACCCCACCTACAATCTTGGGCACTTGTGAGATTTTTTTTTTTTAAGATTTTATTTATTTATTTGAGAGAGAGAGAATGAGAGACAGAGAGCATGAGAGGGAGGAGGGTCAGAGGGAGAAGCAGACTCCCTGCCGAGCAGGGAGCCCGATGCGGGACTCGATCCCGGGACTCCAGGATCATGACCTGAGCTGAAGGCAGTCGCTTAACCAACTGAGCCACCCAGGCGCCCCACTTGTGAGATTTTTAAAAGGGTATATCAAAAGAGGTGAGTATCTGGTGTTCTCATTTATGTTAATGTCTTCCCAAAAGTTCCTATCCTTTGATCTGGAAGATAACTGGTGCAAAATATAAAAAGAGAATGACTTTCTAGGAGAGTCTATGAAGCCATTTTAAGGAAGGCAAATGAAAAGCTTACTTTAAAAAATAAATAAATACTTTCTTCTAATATTTAGGGGTGTCTGTCTGGCTCAGTTGGTAGAGCATGTGACTCCTGATCTCAGGGTCGTGAGTTTAAGCCCCATGTTGAGGATAAAGCCTACTTAAAAAAATAAACAAATGCTTCAAGGAAGGCAAATTAAACAGAGCTGAACAATCACCATGGATTAAATTTATGGCATGCATTCCTTAGATTCTTGTAGTTTCTTTTACAAAAAATATAAAATATATAAAAACTTTAGACATATACATAAGAAAAAACACTCTGTTTGCTCCTTTTCAGATTCTCTTCATTAAAATGTTGTTTCAAACATTAAAGGAGTTGTTTCAAGAATTTTCTAAAGTTTTACAGAGGAGTAAAGCAACACTTCTGGAAGAGAGGTTCTCTGGACAATCTTAATTTGAACTTGATAATAATGATTAACTCATGAAAATATAAAAAGTCATGGTTGGTGTTTGTATCCATAACCCAATGCGTGAGAAGACTTCCTTAAGAAAAAGGCTTTAGAGACACCAAAAATATTTTTCCTTTATTATGAGATATTTGTTTCAAGAGTGATCAGAGAGTATTTATTAATTTATCAGAGGTAATGCAATGCCTACTAGATATATATCATATTTTGTTAAGAATTGTTTTTAAATTGTAGCATATAACAATTATATTAGTAATAGCAATTTAGACTTGACACTGATTTCTTGAGTTTTTCACTTCCATTTTTTTTAAATAACATTTTCTTTCTATATTGAGTTATTTCAGGCACCTTTGGTTGGCTACAGTACTCCTTTAAGTAATGCTTTTCCAAATGTGTAAGAGCTGTTAGATATCTCATAATTTTTCACTGAATTTCAGCATGAATGAGATGCTTGCCTAGATATTCAGTGCTATCATCAGTCTTTTCCCCTTGGAAATTCTATTCATTAGCTTCTTTAAATTTACAAAGAAAAATTCAGATTTTATTTCTGTGTTTGGGTGTCTATATTTTCCCTGATGAATATTTCCAAGATTCTTTTCCTTGAAAGACAAATATTAATCCAGTTATGTTTTGGTGTCTGTACAATTTTTTTTCACAGTTGGTGATCCCTTTCAATTTACAGATTCCCTCTTTTGGCAAAAATTAAAAACAACCAAAATACTTCCCTAATAATCTATAATATAAAAAAAATGCAAGGAATCAGAAATGATGAGTAATCCAGTTGAGTAGTACCTGATAAGCATTTTGAACTTGGATGTTCAATCGGAGGAACCAAACAAGGCTTCCTAGGCTGTTAAAGTACCAATTAGCCCAGAGGTGCCAAATGTGTGAAAGGGAGATCAGTTAATAGAGGCATTTACCAAATAAAGGTCAGCTAAGGAGAGCCACCTCTCCTAGCTATAAGAATGTTCTCAACCATGCAACATAATTTTTTTTTTCTCCATTTCCCACTTTTAGTCATTCTCATTACAAGTTTGTTAAGAAATGCATGGATCATGTTGCTAATAAAAAGCTTATTCAAATCTCTTAAGCAGTGAAACTCAGACTCCAGCTTAATTTACACAGTACAATAACAAAACAAGATTGAAACTAAGATTTCTCTATTAAATGATTTGATTAAATTTTCAATTCTAAGACAGAGTTTTCCAGATAAAATCTTAGGTTGAATAACTTTAGATGATAGCTATTTTTGTGACTCTCTGAAATTAGGCATTCATGTTGTATAAATTTTGATATATTTACTTAAGCTTATCAAAAAGCGTTGATAAATACACTTGAACTTTCTTGTTGTGTAGTTAACAAATCTAATGCCACACAGTACTGGGCAAATACTAAGGGAAAAGTGTTAACAATTATCTGGAGATAAGCTTAAGGACTACAGGGTGCATTCTCTATTGCCTGTAATATTTCAGAATTTTATTTTACCACTCTTTATTATTGCATCAAAATCTGAAGATAGGAAACAAGGACAGGAAATTTGTTTCTTGAGATTTTATCTGCAGTACCAGTAATGTGGGGATACATCTCATTCCCCTAACTACACAAAATTCACCTCAGAAAGTGACATTCTTTACTACTTCCAAGGTGTGACTCCATAAACATCCCACAACTAATAGACCATAATAGTCTTTGTTCCCACATTTGAAGTTCAACTCTTGCTGCTCAACAGATGACCACTATACCTGATCAAATAAGATGCATCTTTATATCCAACACATTAAATACAGCCATGGTTGCATAGTAGTTTTGTCCATTCATATCCTGGTGGAAAATAAGACTGATTCCTATTAAAGCTACATGCAAAATATAGGAGTGTTGTAGTAACACTTAATATAATATCTAGCCATCATCTCAGATAGCTCTGGTTTTTAAAAGTTCAATTGTTATAATTCAAATTTCTTGCATAATAGTCATAGACTGCACCAAATTTAAAATTTTAGAGAGAGATTTATTAATTAATTTATTAATTAATTAGAGAGAGCATTATTAATGTTAGGGAAATACAAGTTTAGAGTCTCTTATTAAAGAAGAGTTGTGATTTCTCTAAGTTTAACCTATTGCAAAAAGTACTCCTCTCAGTCTCCGTTTCTAGAATGAGCATCTGTAAATTCCCCTGAGGATTTGTTACCGTTCAAGAAGATACAAGAATTGATCTACTAAGATTACTTACATAATGCTTTCCCTTGAAGTGGATTCTGTAGGACTGTGCTTGTATTAGTTTCCCATGCCGCATAACAAATCAGCACAAATTCAGTGGCTTAGAACACCACATCTTTATTATCTCAGTCAGTTTCTGTGGGTCAGAAGTCCAGGCACTGCTTGGGTTTAATGAGGCTGGAATTGATGGGCCAACCAGGCTGGGATTTCATCATAGGCTCCAGTGGGGGAAGATCTCTTTCCAAACTCTTTCCAGGGCACAGGCTTCTTCAAACTCAGCAAGGCATGTGTGCACGCACACACACACACACACACACACTCAAGCAAAATGAGCGTTATGCTTCATGTTCATGTACACATAACCACATACAGCCCATCACCTTCGCCACAATCCGTTGGTTAGAAACAAGTCATAGGTCTCAATGGCACATAAGCAGAGAGGATCGATCATATAAACGCATGGATATGGGAAGGTGGGGATTAATGTGGGTCACTTTAAGTCTTCGCGCTACAGTGCTCAAGTGGGAAATTATTCTGAGAATTTTATTTCTTTGCTTTATAAATTTGCAACCTCTGGTTTGTCTTGCTCTTCTTCCAGTAAAATCACAGAGATCAGTTGGAGCACCATATCATTCAAAGGATTTATTCTGGTTTGCATAATTATGAATTACTAATTTGAGGATTAGGGACAGAGCAACAAGTACTCTGAACAAAGTGCCACAGACGATAGGACATAGTAGAATAAACATATCCTTCATAGCTTGTCATAGATTCTAATTATTTTATGCATATAAAATATTGAAATAATACTGGTAGAAAAGATATTTGCCAATCTCTGTGGGGAATTAATTAACAAATTAGTAATATTAATAATTAATTATATATAGATATAAATTAATCCAATGTAATTATTAGTTATCCCTGGAAGTAAGCAGATATCTTTGCTTTGTTATCAGCATGATTTTCATATCTTATAAATTAATTTAATATAAACTGTGTTGCTCTTCCATGCCAACATAAAATTAATTTCTAAGATCTCTAATTAATTTGGAAAGATTAAAGGTAATTAATAAGTGACATTAATCACATTTAATGGAAGTAATAACATATCTGACCACCAAACTGTTACAGGAAAAATTTGAAATTTAAATTAATTAAGCTTTCTATGAGAAAATTAACCCAAGTTTCACATAAACTTAATATCATGCTTTCATTACATTTCAGACTGAGATAAAAATCAAGGAAAGATTATATAACTGTCTCGTAAACAAAAATGAATAAGTTGATCTAATAAGTCCAAGGATTTATCTTAATTTGGTATATTCACTAATTAGAATCTGTATGTAATTCTTCTGCATTCATTTAGTGTTAAAGTTTTCAAATATATTTTTAAATCTTTACTGAAATGTTCTTCCTATATTTTTTAGGATTAGTACTTGCTAGCAGCTAGACTGAGAAATTTTTCATTTCTTTGTTTCATATAATAAAGTTAGCAATTAGCCTTAACCAATTCATATCTTGATTCTCTGAGTTTAGTCTATTACTAGAGGAGAGTTTTTCTTGAAAATTCTGTCTTCTTTTGGATTGGATATTGTTTACTATTTAATTTTATGTCCTTTGTAGGCTTTTGAGCTATACCTTATTGTTTTGTTTTTATAGAAATTGCTTTAGGGTTTCCAACAGCCACTAGTTCCATATATAGGGAGCGTGGAAGTTACCTTGTGTCCTCACAACAAGAAAAAAACCAAATAGATGGAAAAATCAACTCTTCTAGGATCCCTAACAGAAGGGAGGACACAGGGCAAACCACTTCCGTCTGCACTACTTAATGTTTTCTTTATCTCATTGAGGACCTCAGCTTCTCCTAAAATTCTTTATCCTGTAGAATGACTCAAGCTTACATTTCTCCATGGTCTGACGTCACAGTGATCCTGCCTTTTATGAGTGCCAGAGGTCATGGAAGCAACAAAAGGCTCCACCCCAGAGAATACTCCGGGACCTCTCTTCTACATTGTTTCATAGCAGTCCCATTTATCTTTGGTAATTTGAATCCCTCACCCCATCCAGGAAAGCAACCCTCTTGCTTTGCATATTTTGGTCTATCAGCAGGAGGAGAACAAAACAGCCAGGTGGCAGTCTCCACTTCCAATTCAGCAGAGCTATTGTTGGTTCTCTTGGCAGAAATATCCCTCCCTTGGCAGTGAGGACATCCAAACCAGCAGAGCTCAAAGTTGTAAAAACAAAAACCAACAATTCTGTGAATGGATTATTAGATAGCTGAATGACAGGAAACTCTCCGCCTTCCCTTTCTTGATTTCCAGACCTATGCATTCTGGCTACAGGAGAAATAAATTGGTTACCTGTGAGGCAAGAACTAATCTGCTCTGTGAACTTAAAGCCCCATCTATTGGCTGCTCTCCCTACTGTGGTTGTAGCTATTGAGGTACTTGTATAAAAATAAAGAACTCTTCAGAAAAGGATTTGAAAACCACTGCTCTTGGAGGCTTATAAAATGCATTCTACATGACAGAACACTATTGCTTCAAAGTGCTTCCCAACTTAGGCCATAATGGTGTTTTTGGATGACTGTTCCACTGACCTACCAGTCCAGCCGGCAAAAGAGACATGTAATTTACAGAGTCCCATCCTCAGCATAATAAAGCAGAACAGAGAATGGCAGTTTGGCATCTAGAGACAATAGTTTGTTAACCAGCATGACAGTCCTGAAGGAAAGATAGCGTGCAGACACTGTATGCTTATGGATCACAAGCAGAGTTTGGACTTTCTAAGGGTTATGATATTAGAAAGTTTAACAAGGCAATGACAACAATTTCATTTTTTGAAATATCAACGTGGCTTCTCTGTGGGGAAGAGGTGCTCTCTTTGGATCTCTGTTGGATGGGATGGAGAAAGTTGAAGATATTAATTGTGAGACCCTCATTAATCCAAGAAAAGAGTTTGAGTAGGTAGTTGGATAATCTGGTTGTTACTCAGTGAGGTGGCCTGCACTATTCATAAATTTAGAATTTATTAGCATATTGAGACTACATAGATAATAAGATTAGGTCAGAGACTGGTTAAGATCACCCAGAAAAAAATATAACTAGAGAAGTTAAATGAATTTAAGAAATTAAATAAATTGTTGGTGTCCAACAATTATAAGGCAGGTAAGAATGTATGCATTGTGGGAGTCTGATTTGGTAAAGACTCTGGAGGCTGAGTTACAATAGAACATTGTTTCTATTTTTTTTTTTTTAAGATTTTATTTATTTGACAGAGAGAGACATAGCGAGAGAGGGAACACAAGCAGGGGGAGTGGGAGAGGGAGAAGCAGGCTTCCCGCGGAGCAGGGAGCCCGATCTGGGGCTCGATCCCAGGACCCTGGGACCATGACCTAAGCCGAAGGCAGACACTTAACAACTGAGCCACCCAGGCGCCCCCTAGAACATTGTTTCTAAATACCTCATTAATAGAATTCCCAAATATAAAATCTGGTAGGAATAGATGGACTCTGATTTAAGTGGTAGGCAGGACCTCTATCTATGCCCTACTCTGTGATAATTTACTCAATATCAGTTGTGTTTCTGAGGTATTTATGCAGATTTGTAGCCATCTGCAGAAAAAAGTTTGAAAATTCTTGTTTTAGAAAGTCGCTGGAAGTGTAAGTTTCACCACTTGCATAGACTGGACCTCAAACAATATTGGTGTTGGAGCTTCAATAATCATTGCAGAGTTAACATTTCTCATATACTGTTCACACAAGTGGGAAGCCCAAATTTATTCTTTTAAGGGTTGTTTTTTCTCCCTTTTTCCCATAAATTATTCCAAAAGGGCATATTGTTAGGGCTCAGATAAGAAACAAAATAATCTTAGGCAACGGAATTTTCCTCCAAGTATCAATGAAACAAAACAGTCAAAATTACAGGGGTATGGGGAGTTTTTCATTATAGCTCATTTTGACAAATTCTACTAATTATCACAATCAATATACCTCTCTAAGGAGCCTCTCGAGGAGATTGATTCAGTATGTCTGGAGTCGTGCCCAGGCTTTGGTAATTTCAAAAGCTCCACAAAAGATCCTGGCTATCAGCCTTATTTGGGAACAATGTATCTGAATGTCTCTAAGAAGAAACTTAATGAGAACAAATTTATGGCAGTGGCTTACAGTTGAATTTGCTGGTCACTGAAAGGGTAATGGCATAAGATTACAAGAAAGATAATGTCACAGTTATTTTAAAGAGTGAAATTTTCTACGAAACTGAGGATCAAAGACAGGACAATTTAATTAACAATAATGTTCATCCAGCTAATCCCCACTATATCCAGAGGAGGGCTTGCATCTTTGCATAGGGTAGTTTGGTTGTCTGTGAGGACAAGCGCCTGTGACAAGCCATCCTCCATGAATGTTAGCTTGCTAGAGACATCCAGGACCCAGAAGACCTATCTGACATCTGCAGATCAGAGTGAGAAATTATCAAGAGTTTTCAATTTCATCATTGTGATACCATCTCTTTCTGTGACCTCTACCATTTCTCTTTCATTGCCCAGACAATTCAGCTGCAAGGTTTTGTCATAAAAAAAAACTTCATTCTGGGCCTTTTTATGGAAATGTAGATAACAAGGATATTAGTTAAATGGTGTTTAGATGCATGTTTCCCCCAGTTAGCAATTCAGCTAAATGAGTAAATCTGTTCTGTAAACACAACTCCTTGCATGTCTATTCATTTGTTATTGCTTATTTCAAATGGGTGTTCATCAAGCCCTTAATTACATTTATTTACTTAGTTATTTGGTTAGTTAGCACAAGTAAGTTCAGGCTTCTAGAATATATTATAAAATTCCACCCATTACTTTGGCTGTTGATGAATATAAAAATGATCATGAGCATGAAGGCCTTTATGCGGTAGCACCTCTTGTAGATTTGTTGATAATGCTTTCAAATACTCACAGAAGAAAAGAACTTGTAATACAGTCTAGAATCACACATAGTGGGGATCAGGTTACAATGCTATATATATATATATAGCTATAGAGCACCTACCCAATGCAAAATATTAATTTTACATACTCTAAACTGCTGTGGGGAAGTGAGAAATATTCAGAGGGTGTGAAGAACCATGGATCTTATTCACACCAACACAGAATCAAAGAGAACAGACTGAATCTATTTCTTTCCTTTATGTTGAGATGATGCCTTCAGGAATAGGAACTCAGAAAGTTGAGTTCTAAAATAACACGATAACAACAACCAAATAACCAGAGGCAGCAGCAGGAACAGCATGAACATTCGTCATCACAATTAACATTATCATTGATGCTTCTATTTAATAAGAATCCCTGAAATGCGAGGCAGTGTTAACACTTCACATTCTTCTAAAATTTTAATTATATTTAATCATCCCATTGGCTCCATAAAGTAAATATTATGATCCCTATTTAACAAAAGGAACGCTGGAAAGCAAGTAGTTTGCCTAAGACAGCACAGCTAGAATGATGCAGTTAGGATCCCAGTCTCAGCTTTTACTCAACTGGGTGAGACCTAAAGGTGCCTTCGGTTGGCGGGCGCAGTATTGGAATGTGGGGTTTTTTTTTTTGGAATGTGTTTAGGGGAGCACTAATTCCTCTGTCTTTTTGTTCCTTTGCTCCTCCTTAGCTGTTTTGTTTTGTGGTGTTGTTTTTAATTCCTTTTTCCCATTTTTTGCTCACTTTTTAACGATAGAGTTTTAGGTTATTTTCTCACCAGTTGCTCCAAAGATTACAATATGCATTTTAAGTGATCATAATCTACTCCAGAATAATACCAATTCCACCAAAATATGCAAACTTAACTCTAGTACAGCTTCATTCCCATCTCTCTCCCTTATGCCATTATTGTCATACATATTACATCTATTATTTATAAATCCAAACTCTGTAGTAGCGCCAGTTATTATCGTACACAATCTGATGTCTTTTTAAAGTAGCTTAAAAAAGAAATAAAAATATATGTCTATTCAGCCTTTATGCCCAAGTTTACAATTTCAGATGTTCTTTATTTCTCCCTGTGTGTTTTACTCACCCACTGAATTGTTTCTTTTTAGCCTGAAGACCTCTCTTTAGTGTATCTTGCAAGGCATGTCCCTAGTAACAGATCTCCTCAGGATCTGTTTTTCTGGGAATATCTTCATTTGCTTTCATTTAAAAAAAAAAAAAGCCTATGGACTCTGAGAAACAAACTGAGGGTTCTAGAGGGGAGGGGGTGGGGGGATGGGTTAGCCCGTTGATGAGTATTAAGGAGGGCACGTATTGCAATGAGCACTGGGTGTTATATGCAAACAATGAATCACGGAACACTACCTCAAAAACTAATGATGTAAGGTATGATGATTAACATAACATAATAAAATTAAATTAAATTTTAAAAAAAGCTTTATTGAGGCATATTTTACATAGTATATAATTCAACGATTTCAAGTACACAATCCAAAGTTTTTTAAATAAATTTATCAAGTTGTGTATCTATTACCAGAAAACAACTTTAGAACATTTTCATCATCCCAGTAAGATCTCTTATCTCCGTTAATTACCTCACCCCTCCGACTCCAGGCAAACATGAATCTGCTTTTATCTTCACAGATTTCTTCCTCTGGACAATTCATAAAAATAGGATCATACAATAATTGTCTTCCTGTCTCTGACCTCTTTCACCCAATGCAAAGCTTGTGAGGTTCATCTATGTCACATATATAGAACAGCAGTTTTTCCTCCCTTTCTCAATACTAAACATCATTCTACTGCAGAGATACACCACACACTGGCCAATGGACACCACACTTACCTAGGGCATTCCCAATCCCTGGCCACCATAAATAAGGCTGCTAAGAATATAAATACACAAATTTCTATATAGGTATGTATTTTAATTTCTCCAGGGTTAACATATGCAGAAGTGAAGTTGCTAGGCTGAGTTCTTTTTCTAGGTTCTAGAGGAAAATCTCTTTGCCTATTTCAACCTTTGGAGCCTGCCCTTGGCTCATGGTCCTCTTCCTTCATCTTCCAAGCCAGAAGTGAGAGGTTGACTTCTTTTCATATCACCTCATTCTTACTTCCTCTTCTTATACTGTTAAGGACTTTGTGATTATATAAACTCACTGGGTTATATCTAGGATAATCTCCCTATTTTAAGGTCAACTGATTAGCAAACTCAAATCCATCTGCAACCTTAGCTCTGGTTTTCAATGTAATGTAACATATAAGGTTTCAAGGAGTGTGCCATGGACATCAACTATGGCCATTATTTTAGATTATTTTTTCTTTCAGCACTTGGAATATGCTACCCTACTGTCTTTTGGTTTCTACTCTTTCTGATGAGAAGTTAGGCATTAATCATATAGATGCTGTCCTATATGTAATGAGTCATTTTTTTTTCTTTTGTTGCTTTCAAGACTTTTTCCTGGTTCTTAGATTTCAGCAGTGTAATTGTGATATGTCTAGGTATACATGTCTCTGTGTTTATTCAACTTTGGATTTATTGAACTTCATAGATCTGTAAATTAATGTTTTTATCAACTTTGGAAAGTCTTAATTCACTATTTTTCAAATATTTTTTCACGCTCTCCTCTCTTTTTGGGTCTCCCATTGCATACATGTTGGCAAGCTTGGTATTATCCCACATATCTATGAAGTTCTGGTCATTTTTCTTCAGTCTTTCTTTCAGCTCTTCTGATTAGATAATTTCACTTCTTCTTCCTTCTCTCAAACCAAATGTACCATTGAACTCCTCTAGTAAATTTTTCATTTTGCTTCTTATAATTTTCAAATCTGTAATTTCCATTTCCTGTCTTGTATCATGTTAATCTCCTACTTGAGAATCTCCATTTATTGTGACTTTGTATACTTTTAATTTTTTAAATATGATTTCTTTAATTCTTTGAACGTGTCTAAAATAACTGAAGTGTTTTTGTCTGTGAAATCCCATATCTGAGGACATGAAAATATAAATTCTATTACTTTTTCCCCTTAATATGGTCACACTTTCCTGTTTTTTTTTTTTTAATCTTTTTGCTTTTTGTTGAAAACTAGACATTTTAGATAATGTTGCAATTCTAGTATCTTACCTTTTTTCTCAAAGATTGTTGGTGTTCTTGCAGGGTTTTGTTCTTTGCTTTTGTTTTTGCTTCTTGGTTTATATGTTTCCTTTGAATTGTGTGTTTCTTTGGTTTGTGTGTCTAGGTTAAATCTGTAAAATTTGACTCCACTGTGCTGTGCAGCCACTCATATTATATCTGCTCAGGTTTTTTGTTTTTTTTTTTTTTAACATATAGTCTTAGGGGCACCTGGCTGGCTCAGTTGGTAGAGCGAGCGACTCCTAATTTCGGGGTTGTAAATTTGAGCCCCATGTTGGACATACAGATTACTTAAAAAATAAAATAAAATAAAATCTCTAAAACAGATAGTCTTGTTTTTATTTTTAGGCCTTGATTCTTAGGGGCCAGTATTTTTACATCCGTGTGCCTTCGATGTCATCTAATGACTGGACAGAGATTATACTCAACCAATTCAAGCCGGTAAGACTTCTTTCTTCTGTTGATAGACCTATCTGTTGGTAGAGGAACACATTAAAAATCCAAACCATGTTCAAGTCTTCCCTAGGTCTTATTTTCAGTTTATGCTGTATCCTGTGCACATACATGCAAAACCTGCCAGGAACTCCTTGCCCGGACCGCAATGCAGGATAAACATGACGTCGGCCCTCCCCTGCTCACCTATATCTGAAATCATCCCCTCAACCAACTGTGTTTCTGGTCTTTCATCACTAATACGCCAAAATAAGTGACCTTCCTTCAGCTACGGCAGTGAAACTAATGGGTCTTACGGCCCGTCTCATTCTGGCATGTATTCCATATAGACCAAGCTAGGAGAATGAGAGCAGCCTCAGGCTAGAACACCACAGATTCTCACTGTTCTTTCCTGAATGTCATCCATTTTTCAAGAATAAATGCTTTTGAGGGGCACCTGGATGGCTCAGATGGTTAAGCATCTGCCTCCGGCTCAGGTCATGATCCCAGGGTCCTGGGATCGAGCCCCACATCGGGCTCTCTGCTTGGCGGGGAACCAGTTTCTCCCTCTCCCTCTACTGTTCCCCCTGCTTGTGCTCTCTCACTCTCTCTATCAAATAAATAAATAAAATCTTAAAAAAAAAAAAAGAAAAAATGCTTTTGAGATTGTTGTATACTTTTGGTCAATCTCCAGGATTCTGAAATGATAATTTATGCCTATTTTGAGGAAAGAGGGATTTGCCAATCTTCTCACTTGGCTATAGTCATCAAAATTTTTTTAAACATTTTAATTACACAATTATCATAATTGAGCATATTATAAGATTAGCAGAGAATAAAAATATATAATCTTGTAAATAGATGCATATAAATCATTTGATAATAACCACCACTCATTTATGGTTTAAAAAATGACTGAACAAATCAGTAATATGAAAGAAACTCCTTGCCTGATATTTATGGAAAACCTACAAAAATATTAAACGTAATCACTATAACAGTCTTCAGTTTAAACTTGTTCTGCAAACCCTGGCTAATGTAAGTGAAATCAGAAGGAATAAAAAGTTTAAAATATTGAGGGGGGAGAAAATAAACTATCCTTATTTCGAGTTAGTGTGACTCTCTATAAAGAAAATCCAAAAGGCTTGGGAAAAAAATCCTTAGAACTTATAACAGATTTTAGGATATAGGTTTGCTAGATATGAGTTTGCCACACAATACAGAAGTTAATAGTGTTCTTTTACACCAACAACAGTCAACGAGAAAATAAAAATTTTTTTGAGAAAATCGAATTTTTAAAAGGTAATATTTACAATAGTAACAAACTTGTTAGGAATCTAGTAATAAGTCTTTACACCAGATTGCTATGGGAACAAGGAGAAAAAAAAAAACAACTAAACACAAGTGGGCATTTAAGGAAGGCACGTGATGTGATGAGCACTGGGTATTATATGCAACTGATAAATTATTGAATACTAACTCTGAAACTATGATGTACTGTATGTTGACTAATTGAATTTAAATTTTTAAAAAAGAGACTTTTTCCCCAAATATATTTGAATGTTGTATGTGACAGGTGTACAAATCAGTTTGTTATGATACAAAAATAGATCTCTTGGATTACCTTATTAGCAAAAATTCATTCTAATATATAAATCTTTTAGGTTTAAAAGCAAATCTTTAATACCTTTAGGAGAAAAAAAAATATGTGAGACAATTTGTGTGACAGTAGATTAGGGAAGTTTCTCTTAATTCAAATTTTAAAAGTACAGATCACAAAGGAAAAATGTCCACATTATAATGGAAGACAAAGGCACTATGACACATTTTTTTCCAATGCTATAAACTGAAGCAGAACTGATGTAAATCAACTTTATCTTTCCTTCTTCATTTAATTATATTTTTAAATGTAGATTTCTCTCCAGCCTCCATAAAAAAAGAGCAATCAAAGCAATAGTCATTGTATTGGTCATCCATAAAACTGGTACTCATTGTTTACCTTCAATTCTAAATGGAAAAAAAAAAGAAATAAAAAGGACAAAAATAGAGATACTTTGAAAATACTGTAATGTATAAAAAGGTAACAACAGTGTCAAGGATTCCTTAAGTCCCACAGATCTTGGTCACAAAATAATAAGTTGTTTGGGAATTTTTACTAATTCTATTTTAAATTTTCCTTTAAAAATTTACACCAAGCACCAAGAAATTAATCACTACTGTTACTTTAATGTATCTCAAAAAATTCTTTTTAGAAATGCAACTTTTGGTATTATAGCAGAACAGATTATATTTGCAAAGCTTTTAGCATGTTTAAAATAGTTTAAGACTTATTTTTATCCTTAAAATAATACTAGGTATTATAAACTTGCCCAAGAAAAATCTAGTCTACACTAATATGCCAATATATTTTTGACAAATTGATCTCTTTTTTTTTTTTAAAGATTTTATTTATTTATTTGACAGAGAGAGACACAGTGAGAGAGGGAACACAGCAAGGGGAGTGGGAGAGGGAGAAGCAGGCTTCCCGCGGAGCAGGGAGCCCGATGCGGGGCTCGATCCCAGGACCCTGGGATCATGACCCGAGCCGAAGGCAAACGCTTAACGACTGAGCCACCCAGGCGCCCCCAAATTGATCTATTTCTTAAAATAATAGAGAAAATCAGGCAGTTGTCTATAATAAGAAAATAAAGCCTTCTAAAATTCAACATATATGACACAGTAAAACTAAAAATGTACCCCCAGCTTTTGCTCTGTAACTGAAAAGAGTAATTGAGAGAAAATACTGCATACAAACCAATTATATACTTTCCTAAGATACATTTTTTAAAAGCATAAGAACCATCTGTCTTAACATCTGCAAAATTCTTATAATTAAAAGGGAAAGAAATAAACATAGTGGAAGTTATTGAAAGATGTTTTTACCCTTCACTAAATTTTCTATGCTTTAAGTTTGACTATAAGGAGGAGTCCATAGGAATTACACTTTGTTAAAATTGAAGCTTTGCAATTTTGTGATCAAAACTGTGAATACCTGATTTTTATCCTGTCTACGATAACTTTCGGCTTTTTCTATTGCTTATTATAAACTTAATTGTATAGTTCTTCAATTCTCTGTTGACCTGGTAAGTCAAACATGGTTGAAATCAGACAATATTTGATCTCTAACTACTGAGCTAAGAAACAACTATTTCAGCTAATTGATTTAATGAATCATGAATTTATTCATTCATGTAAAATATATTTCCATTGACAAAAATAAATCTTTCATGTATTATTCTAGATGCTAGTATAGCAGTGAATACAGCAAGATCCTTTCTTATGTAAAGTTTGCTTGATAGTTTTTTTTAAAGTTTTACCCCAAGCACAGAAGACACCCAGACTCCAGGATCATGGCAAACCAAACAGGGATTGCAGCCTATTCTTTATGTCTCACAGTGAAGAGAGAAATGATTCTCCTCGTATGCCTCATTTACTTTAAGCTACTTAATGAGGTGGAATAGTTGGGAAAAGGTGAGATCACATCTTCACTGTCATTGCGTTAAAAGAATGAGAAGCAGACCAGAAATTTTTGCCTGATTCTGAAGAACGATATGGAGATCCATGTATGTAGTTACAGATCCTGCATCACATTATTTCATTTTAAGTTTTACGTAAAAGATACTTAGCAGTTTTTATATGTGCCAGGCAATGTTCTAGGCACACTGAAAATATTCACTCATTTAATCCTTCTGAAAACACCATAAGGTGAATATGATTACTATCAGAATTTTACATATGAAAAAACTCAAGTACAGAGAAGTTAAGTACTTGGGCTGAGGTCACACAGCTAGTATATGACAGAGCCAGGATTTGAATCTAAACAGTAAAACTTTATAGAGTCCACGTTCTTGACCACTACATGCTGCCTTTCACATGTTCAAGGAGCTATGCTTCCCTGAAACTCAAGTGGACTTCATAGGAAATATCAAAAACATTCCTTTCCTTTAGTTATTAGAAAAGAGCCAGTTGTTATAATACTTCAAAATATGTTCAACTGGAAAAAAATATGCTAAACTGGTAAAGAGAAACAAAACTAATCTTGCAACTGTACTTTCTAACTGAAACAAAGTTCATGTGATTCTTCTCCAAGCCATGGGAATATGTGTTTAATAGTTTACTGAGTTTTAACAGGCCTTGACCAGCTGTCAAAACCACATTATTTACTTTCAGAAAAGGCAGATTGGGGACCTCTGCAAATAAGTCCTTACATAAAAGTAACAAAAATACTGCCCCAAAATTGTCAAAATCAACTCCTTGGAACTCTGAAAATTAACCAATGACTTGCAACAATCTCAGGAGCATTTATTCGAGAAAAACTGCTGAACTTAGGTGAGAACAACAGAGTTTACGGCATTCAAATCTGATCTGTTCCTATCTCTACCTCCACATTAGGAGGTATCTCTAATGTAGAGATGGATTATCTCTATTAGCTATTAACACAAATCTGGAAAATAACAGATGTGAGAATTTGCTGAAAATGGAACCTGCATCATTGCTGGGGGTGGAGGGAATATAAAGTGGGCAACCACTATGAAAAACAGTTTGGTAGTTCTTCAAAAAGATGAAAAGCATTATCATATGATCCAGCAATTCCGCTGGTAGGTATGTACCTAAAGGAATTGAAAACGGGGACTCAAACATACATTTGCATGCCAATGTTCATTGCAGCATTATTCACAGTAGCCAAAAGATGGAAATACCCCAAATCCATCAGATGAATGGATAAACTACGTACAGATAATTATTTTGCCATAAAAAAGGAGTGAAATTCTGATACATGTTATCACATGGAAGAGCTCTGAAGACATTGTGCTAAGTGACATAAGCCAGACAAAAAAGTATAAATAATGTATGATTCTACTTCTACATGACATCTAGAATAGGCGGAATCATAGAGACAGAACAAGGATTAGAGGCTACCAGGGATTATGAGAGGCGAGTGGGGAAATATTGCTTAATGAGTACAGAATTTCCATTTGGGGTAATGAAAAGGTTTGGAAATAGTGGTGATGATTATTCAACATTGTGAATATAATCAATGCCACATACTTGTACACTTAAAAATGGTTAAAATGGTAGATTTTATGTCATGTATATTTTACTACAATTTTAAACAATACAAAAAGCCCCTTCCCCAGGTCTTCTGAGCCTTTCCAGCATCATTCACTTAGTAATATTTAAAAACTCTCACTTCTGTCTTAAATAACTGTGGCTGCCCTTTAAAGTTATTTACATTTATTTGACCTTTGTAGAAGATAAAATCATAAAGTCTCCATTTTTTATAACCTTTCCTCATACTTAAATTTATGACAAATACTGACCTTTCTCTGCCATTCAAAATCTGCACAAAGTGTTTTAATCTCCTCTAAAACATCCTGCATTTTCAATCTTTTTCTTATATCAGAAACTTTTCTTTGTCTGTGTTTGAACTTTTCCTCGTTTCTCCTAGGTTGGAGACAAACGAGAAAATGCACTTCAGGGAGAATGTGGCAAACTCTAAATATACTATGGAAGCCAAGTTTTTGCTGTAGAAAAATCTGACATCTTTCTAATTAAAAAAATATATGAAGTATGTATCTATTTTCCTTTTTTGTCTTTTACTTACAATTTCTAAGTCTCATTTTGTTCTTTGTTTCCTTTTTGCAGTACACATTTATTCTCATTACTGCACAGAAGTAGTCTCTCTAAAATTCCATTCTGTAGCATCTAGTTACTTCTCTAAAGTGTCTTTTAATTTTTAATTCCATCTGGTGAGGTGCTGGCCATCTCCTTCAGTATCTGCCAGGACTTAATGAAAATGCTCACTAATCCATCCAATGGGTCAGACTTTTCATTTACCTTTCAGGACTCCGGGAGAAATTAATGAGATCATTGTTCTAGTGTGCTTTGAAGACTTGCATTTTAGAAGAGCTATGCTAGAAGTCTCCAAAGGTTTGTACTATGAAATTATTCATTGAAAGATGAATTTTGTGATTTTTAGTAAATGGTGAGCTTTAGGTATAGAAAGGAATGAACCTAGCTGTTGGAAAGCTGAAACATAATAGCTAAAGCCAGAACACTCTTACTGATATAGCTTTACAGATGATGTAGGGATTGGTGGGGAGTTTAAATAAAACTACTTGAATGTTATAAATAATCCCCCCAAAGTTTATATTATCACTTATCATATCTTAGGAAAAACAAGATGGAACTTAGAAAAGAGTAATAATACTCAGATCAATATTAATTCATTGTTTGAATATTTATTTTTATAATAATACTATGTAATCATTCTTAGAATTATTTTTAAGTTTTTTTTTCTTTGTTTTTTTGTTTTGTTTTGTTTTGTTTTGAGAGAGAGTATGAGTGGGAGGGGCAGAGGGAGATCGAGAATCTCAAGCAGGCTCCACGCCCAGTGCAGAGCTTGATGCAGGGCTCGATCTCACAACTCCGAGATCATGACATGAGCTGAAATCAAGAGTCAGATGCTCAACTGACTGAGCCACCCAGGTACCCTGAGTCATTCTTAGAATGTTTTGAAAACACATATGAAGAAGAGGAAATTATACATAGCTTGTAACACAGAGTTTCATCAACATTTTGCCATCTTTCCTTTGATTCTGGGGCTATGTATATATATTTAGTGATACTGAATAAATATTATATTTTGAATAGTTGGTGTTGATTTTAAACCCATTTTTCATCACATCATACTATATAAAAATATTGAACTAAAAGATAAACATAAAATGAAATTAACCAGATTTCTACCACTATTAATATTTTGATACCATTCAATAAAATATTTTTATATATTTCAAAATTTTCTGTTTTATTTTAACATAATAATCTATTTTAATGACTTTATTACATAACAATAAGTGCTCATTACACAAAAATCAGTAATTAAAATACGCAAAAAGAAAAAAATTTGAAATCATCACTAATCCCACCATACAGAGACATTCTTGCTAATATTTTGGATTATCATTGGTGTCATTTCTACTTTTACTTCCTGCAATATTAATTTCAATCCCACTACTGAATTTGTAGTATCCTTACTATCCTAACTTTCCAGTTGCCTTCTTATATCAACTATTTCTTTCCTTACAGATTTTGATTTTGATTTCAAAAAGAATGCTGCAATTTTTCTAAATGTTTATTTTGCAGAGAATTACTTTTAGAAGAAATGTTTTCTTCTGAGTCTTGAATTTACTATTTTTTTCCCTTTCAAAAAAACATACATGTGATTTTTCTGTCCTTGCAGACCAAAGAAGGGATTGAGTATACCAAATGTACGATGATAGTAATATTTAGCATGTATTAAGTATGTATTAAGGCAGTCTTGTTACATGCATTATTTTCCTGCAACTCCTCACGGTAGGTATTATTATCATTATTTTACGGATACTGAAACTGTATTTTAGATTAAGTAACTTGCTTATTGTTATGCACACATCTATTAAGGAGAAAAATTGTAATTTAAACAAATGCCAAATACCTCTTTTGTTTCCACTCTATGTGCTTTTAAGTAATTACTTTTTTGGTCACATTTAGTCTAAAGGAGTTAACACTGAAATACAACTTATTAGCAAAGACTTACAGAAATTTATCATCTCTGGGAAGACAATCATAATTGAACAACTGTGATAAAGAATCAAATGTGCTCTTTCAATAATAAGTTCTATATAATTGAAATGGCAAAGCTATTCCCCCTGGGGTAATTAGAACTTGTGTTCAGACATGTTATATTCCGGGACACAGAGAAAGTAGTCGTGCTACAGCATAGAGTTTATTTTGGGGTAAGTGTCTACACAGGGTCATATTGTTTCTAAAATGGTAATTGAGACTTCTAGAACCACACCTCTGGCTCTGGAATGACTTTGGATATTTTGAATGTCTGAATACCAAACTTTATTCTGTTGAAAGTCTGGGCATCAATAATTTTTTTTTTAAAGATTTTATTTATTTGACAGAGAGAGACACAGCGAGAGAGGGAACACAAGCAAGGGGAGTGGGAGAGGGAGAAGCAGGCTCCCGGCCGAGCAGAGAGCCCGATGTGGGGCTCGATCCCAGGACCCTGGGATCATGACCCGAGCCGAAGGCAGACGCTTAACGACTGAACTACCCAGGCGCCCCTGGGCATCAATAATTTTTTTCAATAAGTAAATAGTATTAAAAATAGTATTAAAAATGACTTGCAAATTCAGTCAAAGAATCATCTGTTACGATGTTGACTGTGTGCCTGCATTCAGCACAAAGAGAGCAGAGTGGATAATGCTACATTGCCTGTTTCTTGCAGCTCAGCAAATCAGTCTAGTGGAGAAGATTCATACATATACGAATCATTATAATAGAGTCATAAACGTTGAGTACATGCACAAACAGGTTTACAAACAGTGGTACCTATCCAAATAGTTATAAAACATTGAGGAACATCTTATTGTACAGTCATAAACACTGAGTTATAGGTATAGAACACAATGGAGTAGTTAATCCTATCTGTGTGAAGAACTATGAAAGCTTCATGGGAGTGTTGCTTTGTGATAAAAGCCTACGACATTAATAGGATTCTGTCAGTGAGGCAGAAAGGGGGAAAGCAAATGACCTCTTTCTAGTTTTTTCATTACCTTTCTACCTTAATTTCTAATAATTTTTCATGTGTTTGATATGGTGAAGTTTTCAATAACTTGAAGTCACATTTTGAGAACACGTGTTGCGCCCGGAGAGCAGAGAGCGCATTGGGTCATACTGGCCATACAGGGATATTGGACTCTGTACTATATTTCAGGTCACAGACTGACTGGTTTTTTAAAAGTTTTTTCACAGAGTGTTTTTTGATACCCCAAAACTCTTCTTATGTTTCCGCTTAGATGAGGTTGGAGTTAACTCTGATCTGCATTAGCTATGTGGTAGATTTAGGATCAGGGGATCAGACTACTCTTAGTATTTTTAGAGAATGTTTCCAAACGGGAAAAGACAATTTATATTTGAAATAAAGCAATGTTCTTAGAAGCTGCCCTATGCTCCTTCACCTTCCCATTTGAAATCCTATGGAACAGGAGACTGCCCAGATTCAGAATAAATACTTCAGGGTGATTTAGGATCCTTTAAATACAACCTAATCCCTGGTCTTACTCAACAGAAATCTAGAGTTGCTTTGAAGATCAGGGCACGGCTGAGAGGTGCCGCAGTCAATAATACTATATGAATTCTCATGGCGAATTATAAAGTAAGCAAAGAGGATTTTTTTTTTTAATATTCTCTGCCTTTCCTTTGGAAAGCACTCTCTTTGCTTATCCCTGGACCCTCTTGTTCTGTGACATCTATCCTAATGTCCTTCATTTAAAAAAAAAAATATTAACTCTCAGGCAAGGGTCAAATCATCTAAATTTAGCTGATTATAGTTAAAACTATGCCTTTATAAAAAGGGCACCCTAAAAATTCAGAAAGGCTTTTTCAGGTAAAAGGAGGCAGTCATTGATGGTATGATTTCAGGTACCTTAATAGATACTTGGAGTGGATATTTTGGGGTCGGAGAAAAGCTAGTCCCTCTCCAGACAAAATTGCGCCTATCTGGTATAAATGACTAAGTATAGTGGAACAGTTAAAAACTTCGATTTGCAATAGATAGACTCGGAATGACATTTACTGGAGTTCAAATTCTGGCTCTTCCATTTATGAGCTGTGCAGACTTTGTCAAATTTCTCAATATTCCCTAGCTTCTTTCCTCTAAATGGGGGTAATATTATTTAAATTGCAAAATGAGTATGCTAAAAGTCATTTTGGTGTTTGGCACAAGGTAGTAAATAATAGATATTGTTTTCTTTATATCTACAATGCCTCTTAGGTGCTGGATGATAATCTTCAAAACATGTATGTTGAAAAACACTGGTATTGAGTATGAAGTTCAGGTAATAGCAAATTTCCCACGACAATTTCTGAAGTTGGTATTTGTGACATTTTGCAAAAATGACCATGAATATTTAGGAGCAAATCCCATTAAGAGGTAAAATTTATGGCTTTTTTTTTAAAGATTTTATTTATTTATTTAACGAAGAAAGAGAGCACAAGCAGGGGGAGCAGCAGAGGGAGAGGGAAAAGCAGGGTCTCCACCCAGCAGGGAGCCCAACGTGGGGCTTCACCCCAGGACCCCAGGATCATGACCTGAGCTGAGCAGCCGCCCAACAAACTGAGCCACCCAGGCACCCCTATCAACTGGCTTTGTGACTTGCTTAGACCAACATCATGTAGTCAAAGTGAAGTTGTCTCAGTTTTGATCCTGTAACTGAAAAGTTCTCGAAGATTTCTCCCTCATGGCTTGCAGAACCTTTTCACCACCATCGGAACCAGGATGAGCCAACCTCATAGAAGATGAGAGATCATGTGGAATAGACGCGAGCCAGCCCAGTTTCACTCCCCAGACCATTCGGCAATTGACTGTAGATATAGCATGAACCCAAGTGATATTAGCAAAATAACTGCCCAGCCCAAAAGATCAATCTGCAGAATTTTGAGACACATAAATGGTGGTTGTTTTAAACGATGTTTTGAAATGACTGGTTATGCAGCAAAACCAAACTGATTTAATGCTTCAATTAAATCATTACTTAGAGCTGCAGGTGCCTTTTTGATGTTGGGTAAAAAAGAAAAAAGTTTTTTAAAATGTACTCCAGTGGCACCTGGGTGGCTCTGTCAGTTAAGTGTCCAACTCTTGATTTCAGGGCAGGTCATGAGTTTAGGGTCGTGGGATCAAGCCCCGCATTAGGCTCCATGCTGAGTGTGGAGCCCGCTTAAGATTCTCTCTCTCTCCCTCTCCCTCTGCCCCTCCCCCCACTCAGGCTCTCTCTCTCTCTCTCTCTCTCTCTCTCTCACAAAAAGAGAAAAAAGAAGGAAAAAAAAAAGAAAAATATACCCCATGTAACATGCCAAGGGCAATTTACAGTTCTTAGACTATTTCAAGAAATTTTATATACACATTTATAGAAATATAAGAGAACATTTTCTTAATTTCATTTTGGGGAGATTTTGAGATTTGAAATAAAAGTCATGAATCAGAAATTTTAGATGTAAATCTTTTAGAACGAACAGAATTGATCATAACATTGATTATTGAACATCTTATATCTTGATTTATCCAACTTCTGCTTGATTCACACATAAATTATATGCTGTAGTAAAACATCAGTTCGCTAGTGAGGAGCCTACTTTTAAGATTAGTTTAGATCAGTTTTAGTCATTTATTTCTGGTTACTTTGCCGTTACATCATTTTTTTGTGCTTTGAAACTGTAGGTAGCTTAACTATTGGAAAAAAGTAATGCTGTTTTTGATGATTTTTCACTGAAATTCAGTTGATTTATGAATACCTAATGGGAGGATGCCAGCATTGTGAATAGTACCATAGATGTACAGATGGGAAAAGAACAATACCATAAACCTGTGGAAAAATAAAGATATTGATTTTCTGCTTTCAGCTAGGCAACCACATTAGATTGGAAATTTTTATGGTGAGATGAGTAGATTCTGTGGGGCTCCAAGATACAATTTGGCAGGTTTTTGTTCCTCCAAATCTGCTATTAAAAATTATATAAAGTGCTTCATCGCTCTGTCTTTAACTCTTGAAGGCACCTTGTTAATTTCTCAGATACAAATATTTATGACTTAACAAAGACTACTTCATTAACATTTGTTTTGCCTAAAATACTAGGTCTAATTTTACCCTTTCTAGTATATTCACTAGACTAAATTTACTTTCTTGTTTCACTCAGCTGATGAAATTGATTTATAAAATTTGAATTATTAAGAAAAATTAACCTAGAGATCATCTGTTCTCATTCTTTCATTTTATAGATGAAAAAATTGAGGCCCAGACAAGTGGGATTTTTTTTCCCCTTTAAAAAGGTAGAAAACAAAACGATATTTAAAAAAATCACAAGATTGTTATATATATTTTTTCCATTAATGAAATTGTTTTTCTATCTTGTAGACTTACCAATATTAAGGCAAATCATGAGATTTACAGTAAGGAGAAAGTGGATCATTCTGGAGATAGGAAGTCTATAGAGTAAGGAAAAGGAGGCTATGAAGCAAGTGTCTTTCATAAATAGAGCAGAGAATTCGAAAACCCTTGTGATATAGCTGGAGGAGAAAACAAAGAAAGGGGGAAAATGGATAATTGTGAGTGTCCTCAAATCCCCTTCGTTCAGTCCTTGCTTCAGGGGGCAGGAAAGTTCAAGTTAATAGTATACACACTCAGAAATGTGAGGAGGTAAGTATCCCAAAACACCTGGCTTGCTATTCACTTAGCAGAGCACACCCCAGGAAAATTACTAACACTTATAATGTTGTAGACTCAGTGTGGTATCATACTCGCACATTAAGCCCTGGGGGGAAGACTAGATGTGGGTGAATGAAATGTATACCTGATGGTTCTAATATGTACCCCCCTCCATTCTCCACAGCTTACCTATGTTGTGTAGGGAGAAGAGATCCTTTAGCATCCAGTTGGGAATGAGGAAGAACTCTGGGTCCAGAGTAATAAGGGGAAAAGAACTTCTTTTTCTGGGGAAGAAAAGCTCAGGCATATCTCTTTTTTTCTGTTCTGTCTCCATTTCGGTGGGTTTTCTGCACGGAATCAGAAAAAATAAGCTATGTTTTATAATCTCATTCTTCTTGAGGCAAGACCAGGAAAACTCTCTCTCCACCTCTGGACTAATCTGCTTCCATGTAGCTGAGCAAGTTTAGGCGTCCTCATCAGCCGGCATTGTTTAAATTTTCCTTGCCTTGGGTTGTGCTCAAGACTCAGGTATGGGCTTCCCTTCTAGATTCTGGATTGCCTGTAGCCTACAACAAAGAAATCTATTTTATTTAACCAAATTTGTAGAGTTCTACATAAGGTTTTGTCAGTAAAGTTCAGTGTTTATATAAAGCATTGTTTTGCTCACTCTTATTCTTTGGGAATATTGTTCTGAGTAACTTCACACGTAGAAGTGTATTTCTGGGGAGAGAATTTGGGTCCTTGGCCAACTGTCATCTTAAACTCGCATCATTCCTTATTGACAAAATTAACTTCTTCAGTGCTGCTTAGAATTCTTCAGAGTGCACTCTGTCCTCCAGAGACTAGGTTACAATGTAAAATTTGCATCAATTTAAAGACAAAGCCAGGTAAAGTTCTGGGCATATTCTATTTAAAGATGTATTGTTCAATATTGATTTGTTGAAAAATTACCTATCTCTGGAATAGCCCCCTGAAGAAAGAGGGAGTGTATATGATTATATGTACTTGTATCTTACTTAATTTTGTTAAAACAATTCATCTCTTTTTTCCTTTTCAAAACTCTTCTAGGACTACACACACTCACCTGCTATATTCCTCCACAGTGTCAATTTCTGGTGTCTTCTCTTCCTGACATTTCATTATGGGAATGTCACAGAACTCAGCCTTCATTACTTTATTCTTGCTTCTCGACACTCACTCCTAAGTGGTCCCATCTAGAGCCATATCTTTAAATATCCACCTTATGTTAACTCTCAAATGTATATCTCCCGCCTTCCCTCTCTTCTGAATGTCAGGCCCGGATATCCAACTGCCTATTCAACATCTCCATTTGAATCTAAAAGGCATCTCAAAATTCACATGTTAAAAATAGAACTTTCAATCTCCACTCCCAGCAAATCTGCTCCTCATTTAGTCGTTTCTGGCTCAGTAAATGGCAGTACTATTCACCTTGCTGCTCAGGAAAAAAATAAATAAATAAACCTGCGGTATCATCCCTTTCTCATTCTTACACCTGCTATCCAAAGCATCAGTAAACCTGTTAACTCCAACTTCAAAATACTGTCTATCCGGAATTTAGTTATTCCTTATTGCTATACTGGTGGTCCAAGCCGACATCATCTCTCCCCTGATCTGTTGAAAGGCCTCCTGCTGGGTGTCTGTGCTTTCACTCTTGCCTCCTGTGAGCTTTCACCATGCAGGAGACAGAAAGATGTTCATGAATTAGAATGTATCAAATGTATCCCTGTTTTACATCCTTCAAATGGTTTCTTGTAAAATGAAGAGGAATGTTGGTATTTATGTCAGTGTGTTGCTATGAAGATTAAATAGCATTATCCATATAAAGCACTTTGTATAGTTTCTGGCATATAGTAAATACTCAGGGAAAAGTAGATAATTATTAATCTCTTCAGGGCAAGCTTTCCCTCCCTACAGCCCATCATTCGCAGAAAGACAAAACTGCCTAAAAACCTCAGGGAGCTTCTAGGATCAGTTCATCCCCTCTGGCCTCAAACACATGGTCCTTCAATCTGGCTCTGACCTATTATTTTCAGATTCATTGCCTATCAATCATTTACTGATCAACAGTTTACATACCAGGAAGAACATTCGGCCCTGAAGATACAGTGGTCAATGCTCCCAAGTCCTAAAAATTCTGTTTCTGCCACATTGAATGGTGGGAGATGGGCCTTGAGTGAACAGTAGCAAGAGGAAATCGATAATTTCTTGGCCTGAGTTTTCAAAAATCTAGTGTCTGGGAGAAAATTGACTCTTGTAGCAAGGGAGACTGTTAGCTAGAGAGAAGTTTCCCCACAGCAGACCAAAAAAGAAAGAGGAGTCAACTCATATTGGAAACCAGGTGTTCTCTATTCAGGTATGTTTGCTTCCTTTCCCATTGCTTTACCTGGCATACTCTTAGAACGACTTCAAGGCTATCCTTAAGGTCTTTCTTCAGCGAAGCCTTCTGTGACACTGCCAGATACACAGACAGGTGGTTGCTCTGTTCTGGTGCAACCATATAAACCAGTTCATGGGAGCTCATCATTTGGAGATACGAATAATTCTGCACAGCTGTGCCTTTTACTAGACTATGGCCTGCTTAAGGAAGATTCAGTATTTTTTGAAAAACAAAACAAAACAAAACAAAAACCATTACAGATTTATGGGGATATAATTGGAATAAACATTGTGTAAGTTTAAGGTGCACAATATGTTCATTTAATACATTTACAGATTGCCAGATGATTACCAGCACAGTATTAGTAATACCTTCATCCTGCCACATAATTATCATTTCTTTTTTGTGGTGAGAACATGTAAGATCTACTTTCTTAGCAATTTTTAAGTACACGATACAGTATTTTTAGCTATAATCACCATGTTGTACATTAGATCCCAGAACTTGTTCATCTTAGACCTGAAATTCTGTAGCTTTTGGTTAATTTCCCTCATCCCTCAACTTCTGGTAACCATAATTCCACTTTGTTTCTCTGAGTTTGTCTTTTTTAGATTCCATCTATAAGTGATATCATATATTCCATTGTATATATCTTCTATACGTCTTCTTTATCCATTCATCCATTGAAGGACACAGGTTGTTGGGTTTCTTGGCTATTGGGAATGACACTAATGCAACTTTGTTTCAGTTTGGATCATCTGAGAGCCTGAGAAGGAATGCAGATACACATGGTTTATTAAGGAAACAGTCTCAGAAGAAAGGATGTGAAGGAGGTATGATAGGACAAGAAAAAGAGCTAAGTAAGGATGTCATCTGTGCCGGGAGTTGTCCTGCAGGCCGAACCGACAGTGAGCTCTGGAGCATGGATCATACCACAAAATTGGACTCATTTTGAGCCATTGGCATCTGGGCCAGTCAGTTATTGCCTGTTAGGCCAGGTACTCCAGGGCTATTCTCAAGAGGAGAGAGTAGCTGTGAGTCCTTGCCAGCCATCATGCAGTGATGGAGGATGAAGGAGATCTGACCAGAGCAGCAAAAACTTTACTAATCTCTGTGTCCCGACATCTGCTTTCTCATTTACCACATAGTGGACACTCAAAAATATTTATTATATCTTTAAATGAATTATTGGATTACAACTATGAGCAAGGTGCTGTACAATGTAGTCAATGAGATACAAAGATGACTTCTTCACCTCCATCATCTGTGGTAAATACCCAGTGAAGGGGGCATGATGAGATAAAATTACTAAACCTAGAACACTAGGCAGGATATAATGCCTACAAGACAGATTCTTAGATTCTACAAAACTACAACTGAAGTGTGAATCTCATCTCAAAGGATTCAAGAAAGACTGTAGGGAAGAAATGGAACTTGTCATCTTAACAAACACATTGATTCTAAGGGGAAAAAAGAGTTAAAACTCCAAATGGGGAGAGCTCCGGTACAAAAATCACGGAGACAGGAAGTTTCTGAATTAGGGAAGGAGAAGAGGTCACTTGCCTGCTGTCCAGAACACACACTACAGTGTGTACATTTCATAGTAGAATAGTTGTAAATATGGCCAGAAAGACGAATTGGGCGTATAAATGTGTAGGAATCTCAGCGCTAAGCAGAGAAGTTTAGGTTTAACCCTCTAGGCAATAGGAAGTCATTAGACATTTTTTCAACATGAAAATGAGCTTAACAGAAAAGGGCCTTCGTTTTAACCTAGCAAGATTAGTTTCGATTGGGGAGGAACTAGAGGTAGAAACTGTTTGCCAGGCAATATGAGATGATGTTTTGAAATTAAATGCCTTAATCTCTCTGCTTCTTCATTTAAAGCTACACTTTAACAAATTTTTATTATATATAATTTCATTTTAAAGATTAAATGAAAAAGCAGATTTTCTAAACACCATATTTCCAGGCCCTATGTAAATTCCCTGTGTTGAAGTACATTTTGAGGAAAAGTACAATATATCAGAATTTCAAAGGGTATCTGACCCTGAATATATAATAATTATTGAGTGTCGACAAAACAAACAAGTCTACAAAATGTAGACTTTCCACTATGTCTTTCTTACTATTAAAATATATTCCATGGTGATTTATTTATTTTATTATCTTAATTAAATATGTCATAATTCTCAGTTGTAAAAAATACTTATTTGGAGTTTCTTAGAAGCTTATCAGAAGGAGAGACAGTAAGGAATCAAAAGAAGTATAATGCCCAATCTTCAAAGAGAAAATAAAGTAGTATTTATGGAAACATTCTGTGTACTGGGCTCTGCTACAGCAATGTTCTCACATACAGTCTCTCATCTACTCTGCATGTTCAAAGTTCTCATTTTAATTCATATGTTAATTAAATGACCTAAGTTTATACACCTAGTAAGTAAGAGTCAGATTCAAACCCAGTTTTTTTTTAAGATTTTACTTACTTATTTGTGAGAGAGGGAGAGAGAGAGAAAGCAAGAGAGCGAGAGAGAGAGAGAGAGAGCGCGCGCATGCATGAGCAGCAGGGCAGAGGGAGAGGGAGAAGCAGACTCCCCGCTGAGCAGGGAGCCTGACGCTCGGGTTGATCCCAGGACCCTGGGGTCATGACCTGAGCCGAAGGCAGATACTTAATGGACTGAGCCACCCAGATGCCCTCAAACCCAGTTTTAATTACCAACCTAAAGCTCTTTCTATATCTCTATTAGCCTACATAGCATAGCATCTATACATATATTACATCTATCAGTGGACCCAGGATATTCACATGTAAAAATTGGTAGCAACGTATGGCAGCAATTGTTAAAGGCTAGGGGAATAGTCTAGATACAGGAAATCACTGCCAATATGTAGCTCCTATAAATGTTGAGATATATGTAACATACTCTCTCCCATTCACATCCCATTAGAGTTTCCACCTTTGTCCCAACAACCTCTCCAACCCTAGGGTTGGGTCCATAGAATAAAACCATAATCAAGTTTACAGGCAATACATAGAAGAAAAATAATGGTCATACTGAAGGCTAATACAATATTATTTCTAGTTATTTAGGATTTTTTATGTTTCACAAACCAATTAGCATGATTTTGGTTAATTTGTTAGTTTAAAATATGTGTATTAGTTATTTAGTACAATTAACTTTACATTAATGGATGTGTTTAAACACTTTCAACGTGCCAGTCATAGAATTTTAATTGGAATGAATTTATTATTGCTAATCCTTGCAAAATTCCTCAAGATAAGGTTTTATAATAACCATTTTATAGTTAGGAAATTAAAACGGCAAAAGGTTAAGTAACTTGCCCAAGGGCACAGATGGCTAATTTTAGAAATAGCAGAGTATCCAGGTCTATGTGACAGGGGCATCAGCTTTGAAGAACCCGTTACTTATTTGTAGAACATTCCTTGAATTAAAAACTAAAAACAGATAATGAAAAGTTTATGTATGATTAAATGACCTGAAAGCTAGAATAGTCACTAGTATTAGCTTCCTGTTGCTGCTGTAACAAATTACCACAGACTTCGTGGCTTAAAATAACACACATTTATTATCTTGTATTTCTGAAGTCAGACGTTCAAAATGGGTCTCACTGGGGTAAAATCAAGGTGTTGGTGGGGCTGCGTTCCTCCTGTAAGTTTAGAGGACCATCCATTTCCTTGTCTCTTCCAGCATCTAGAGGCTTCTCACACTCCTTGATTTATGGTCCCCTTCCATCTTGAAAGACAGCAATGGTCTTGTCTTCCCCATTTAAAGGACTCATATGAGTCCTCTGCTAACTCGGGATAATCTTATCTGAAGATCCTTGATTGGATCATATCTTCAAAGTGCCTTTTGCCATGCAAGGTGACATACTCACAGGTTCTGGAGATTCTGATACAAACATCCATTGGGTTCATTATCCTGCCTAATACAGTCAGGAAAGGCATTCTGAGAAAAAAATGAAATATAGAACTTGGCTTTGAATGGTAGAGAGTTAGAGTCAGCACATTATCAATCAGGGGCAACAATAACAGATGAGATACAAGGACAGACTGTTTCTGCAGTGGTTGCTGGGGGTTCAGGACTACTGTCTTATTCCCTAACTAGTTCTACGATATCAGTCAAGTCACTTGAACTTCCAGGGTCTCCACTTTTCATCTGTGAAATGAAGTCATTGGACTACGTGATCTCCATCATTTCTTTCTAATCATTAGAATATATATTTACATTTTGAATGATATGTAAGCGACTGTATTTTAAAAGGTGGATTGGTTAAGTTCAAACAATATTTATCATGCCTCCAGAGGGTGCTTGGTTGTGTCCAAGGATGAGATAGACATTATGCATCTTGTGTTTAGCTTAATCAAAACCTTATTTTTCTCTTTGGATACGGCCACGTATTTGTATTTTTAGCCTTGTTCATTCTGCAACGTAATGGAAAGTTATTTGTATATTTGCTATCCTTTCTTGTTCCATAATCTTTTATTTTATTGAGATTTTATTTTGTCTTTCATAACTTTTTTCATTTAATTAAATTCTTACTAAAATATATTCTTTCCCATATTTTAGTTTTATCAAACAAAGAAAAGGGAACCATACAGAGACTCATTATGCATTGGTTGTACTTATCAGTATTTCCTAGTGTTATTTGTCATCTTTCTGAGATTTGTGCTATTCTCTTTATGTTGACCATTTTGTCATATAAAAACAAATTTCCATGTCAGAGTCTACTTCACCAAAGCAAACAGCCCTACTGATCTCAATTCAAAATCTGCTCCCAGACTTGTCCCAAGACCTGCAGTTCTGCTGTTCATATTACTTTTTTGGATTAAAAAGTGCACTTTTGTGGGCTCTTATTGAAAGGCAATCATTTTGCTCTGAAAGAAGGATGTTGACTTGATATCATCATAAATATATTAGTAAAGAGCAGAGAGCAGGCCTGAGTAAACAGGTCGAAGAACTTCCACATTTTGCATAAAGATGAAGTAGAGGAGGAGAGGACCAGGTATGGCATACTGCTGAATCTCTGTAATGGCTCTCCCACTGACACCTTTTGTGTTCTTTAGACAGTATCCTATTGGGTCTTTATTCCTATTTGATACGTAGGCTCTGACAGCCAAACCCCTCTTTTAATCTAGCCGCCCCCCGCCCCGACCCGTACTATTTTAAAAGGTGGATTGGTTAAGTTCAAACAATATTTATCATGCCTCCAGAGGGTGCTTGGTTGTGTCCAAGGATGAGAGAAAGGCATTCTGAGAAAAATGGTAGAGAGTTAGAGTCAGCACATTAGTTAGACCAGCCATACCTGGTCCTCTCCTCCTCTACTTCATCTTTATGCAAAATGTGGAAGTTCTTCGACCTGTTTACTCAGGCCTGCTCTCTGCTCTTTACTAATATAAAGAGGACTCATATGAGTCCTTTAAATGGGGAAGTCCTTTAAATGGGGAAGCCATATATGGATATGCCATCACCCTGTTCTCAAGCTTCTGTTTGTCTCTTTCTTGTGTGAGATAAAGTTCAAAGGTTTGCACATCATGGCCTGTATCTATCTTTTTAATGTTATTGCGCTTTTTAACCGAGTCTCCACTGTTGCCAAGATGTCTACTCATCATTCCTTGAGTACATACATACTCATTTCTTCCTCTCTCTCAAAATTTGGCCTTAAAGTAAGCTTGGAATTTTTTTTCTTTCTAAATCTTATCTTCCAAGTTCTGCCAGGAGCTTATTTTATTTCTTTAGTTTTCATGGATTGCTACTCCTCTGAAAATCTAGGGCACTTAATAGTCTCTCTGCTTCATTTGTCACAAAACTCACCATAGGTTTGCTGTTTTAAATGTAGGTTGCTATTCTTCATGTAAATATTCTATCTCCCCAATTACATTCTCAGTCCCTCAGGAATGAGGGACCATATCCTTACCCTTTGGACATTCTCAGTCCTTAGTACATAACCTTACTCGTAAATGGTTGTCATTAGAAGTACATGATTGAGATCTGGAAGGAGATATTGGGTAGTTTAGAAACCTTGAGATTGAGGGGATCACCAAGATAAAAGTCTTAACTTCCAAGATGCAGGTCAAAGCACTGAGCTGAGCCCATATCAAGTGTCAGCACAGGGATATAATAAATAGTAACTCCGATTTTTCCAAATATTGTTATGTTTGTTAAAACCTTTAAAAACTCATGAGAGTTTAGGCAACTTCTAGATAACATTCTTGGGGATAGGTCAACAATCTTCCACTTTGATGCAAATACTCAAAAGCTCTGATACATCATGCTTGCTGGAGTTCTTATGTGATCATACAACTCAGTTCTAGTTTTCTGTATACATGGAAATTATTCTTTTCTCAGCTGAGAACAGATATGAAGCCACTTTTCAAGAATGGGCTCAAATATTTCTTTCTCTAGAAAAATCTCTCCAAACAATTTCAGAATGGGCATTCCTGCCAATGTGCTCCCAAGACACAAGCTACCTGTCTTGTATTATTAACACGTATTATTGTTTTACTTTATAGTTTGTTTAAATTTCCATAATTTTTACTAACCCCCCAATTTTTTAAGGATATTTTTCCTCTTTCATTTGTTTATTTTTTCAATGCTGGGAAATTTACACATTAAAAGTATTCCATAAATGTTTATTAATGTGTGTTTTAAGAACATACGGAAGTTTAAAGCTTTTACCACCTGATTCTGGGGATTTGTTCCCTCAGAGGCATCTGTCAGGCTGTAAGCAAACAGAAACTCACAAAGCCAACAAAAAAAGTGATCAATAACAACAGTGAGACTGAATCATGCTCCTTAAAGGTAGAATTACACTTTATTCAACTTTGTAAGCCTTACCATGGCTAAAAGAGCTCCCGGAACATTTTACATGCTCAGTAAAGATTTACTAAATTAATGTTTAAATCCTACTCTGACCGTGATAATTCCAGAAGTGAAGAAGAACTAGCATCAAATATAGGGTACTCCCTAGCCTGTGACAACATTCAGACAATAGGGAGGATATATTTGTATCATTTATTCCAGCTGTATTGAATTTCTGATGCTCTTGTCCCTTCCACACTGATGAAGCTATTAGAATGCAACATGCATAAGTTTTTGAAGACTCACTCAAATCCTGAATCTTTTTCTGGTAACAGCACCACAGATTATAGGTAAGACCATGATTTCTACCAAAGGATGTAACAGCATATGTCATATTACAGTAAAATGACCATATTACAAAATATGTGGAATCCAAATGTCAGTGTAATTGTGGATGTTTAGAATATCATCCCATTTACAACATTGTGCTGACGAATGTAGGCAGTCATAACTAATACAACATCTTAATAGGAACATCTCCATCAATGTCTATCTCCATCATGGGAGAACTTGTTCAAATTTACTAACAGCATTCTGTGACATCAGTTTATTCCCCAATAGCAAAAATGGCATTCTATGTAACAGAATTGTGAATAATTGTAAAGCTTCTGGTACTTAACTGTACCAGATGGCTTAACTATAGAGAGATTTAAATGAATGGTATTATATTTCTCAGACATCTGGAAAACTTCTAACAGCATATGGAACCCAAGACCAGCACTCCAGCATTTTTTTAATGGCAAAGTTATTAACATTTGCAAAAGTAAAATTCTCGTATGCTAGCATTTCACCACATTCATTGTTGTTCAGACCTTCTACAGTTTTCCTAATATCACCTTATGCAAAACATTCTTATATATGGAGTAATTAACCATCTATAGATGATTTGAACTTTTTAAAAAGGTTTTATTTATTTGAGAGAGAGCGAGAGAATGAGCAGTGGGGAGGGGCAGAGGGAGACAGAGAGAGAAAAAAAAGCAGGATCCCTACTGAGCAGGAAGCCTGATGCGGGGCTCCATCCCAGGACCCCAGGATCATGACCTGAGCTGAAGGGAGCTGCCCAACCAACTGAGCCACCCAGGCACCCCAAGATGATCTGAATTTTTGTGGCACAAAAAGAACTATGAGAATTGAAAAACAAAAGGAAGCAAAAGAGTAAAGTATAATTTAATCTTGACATGAAAATAAGCAATGTTCTTTAAGGGCTGAGGGCTTTAAAAAAATAAAAGAATGTGCTCCCCCAAATTCTTAGTTAACTGTTTGACCGTTTCACTCATATTTGACTTATTTTAGTTCTGTTTCCAAATTTAATGACTAAGAGGATGGCTTGGAACATACACAGACCTGATACTGCTTTCCTCTGGCATCCTCCAGTTTCTTCGCTTGTTTCTTTTTTTTTTTTTTCTTTTTGAGTCCCACAGTTCACCTTATTAAGGAAGAATGGAAGGATCATATCTTTAATATACTTATGGATTACTAAACAAATTGTTGTAAATAAAATTCATTTAAAATTATGTAAGATTCTTTAAATTAATATTGTAAGACTTAAGTAGGATTAAAAATAACCGCTAAGGTTAAAGGTGGCAATCAGAGTTCAATTAAGATAGTATCTTAGCAATTATCCGATCAATAATACTATATGACTAATAATGCATAAATAGAACTTTTACATTTTCAACACAAGTCAAGTGATGAAGTCTGAAAATTGAGAAGGAAGGAAGGAAGGAAGGAGGAAGGAAGAGCAGAGTACATGATAAAGCCAACCTGATAAATAAGAACATTGTAAGGGGAAATACATTGGTAAAGATGTATCTGGAAAGCGGAAAATCTGAAAATTTTGTGGTCAGAGATTGGCATACTATACGTGAAACACTTTCAAATGGTAATAAATGTGTTATTTTAACCAAATTGGAGGGTAACTGAAATGTAGAGGAGGTAAATGAGCTTGATTTGGTCAATAATCCTTGAAGTCAGGTTTGTGGGGTTTTTTTAATTAAAAAAAAAACCTCATTCTATAAGCACCAATAGTTTAAAAAAGATAGCCTTGACAATCCATTATAAATATCAGCTTATGTTTAGAAAAATATGAAATCACCATTTAGAATTAGTAAAATCGCATTAATGGTGAAAGAATTCCAAGTATAAATCTTAAGCATCACAGATATAAATATTCCACCACTCAGCTGATGCCTTTTATTCAATTTTATCAAAAGTCCTGCATATTTCAAACACAATGTCTATTTCAGAGATTGGATACAATGCATATTATTATTTTTCATCAATCATTCTGGTTTCTATTCTTCACTTACAAATGTTTAATAAATGCAAATTACCCAACGAATGAATTTTTCTTACTTTAGGATGAAGTACTTATCCATTTTATAAAAAAGTAGATATACACTTTCCTTGACTAGGATAGCAATTTAAATGTCACCTTCTGGATATCAGTCTAGTTCCAGTGAACCGATAAATACTTCTTTAAATTGCTGATTTTCAGTTCATCAATTTTAGTCTTATTTTTTTACTTTTCTCTCTCTGGCAGTGTTTCTTATTCAGTGGGTCCCCTGAGAACAATATTGTCACACACCTTGAGTATGAAAAATTTGCATTCTATATCTTGCATCCTAGCAAAATCATTAAATGGGTACTATGTTATAAGTTATAATAAGTTTAATTAATTATGCTCTGAAGTTAGTTTCACTTGCATGACTATAGGGATCTGTATAAGAGAGAGATAGCATTTATTATGCATTCATGCATGAATCTCTAAGGCTGCTAGGAAAAATGAACTTTATTAAAACTACAACTAACTTAAATGAAATAATTCAAAATGAGGAAAATATGAAATATTTATAAAGTTAAATCTGATACATGCAAAGTTTCTTATTTATTTAGAATCACCAAAAACTAGAAACAACTCAGAGGTTTTTAAACTAGTCAAAAACTAGTCAAGGAATAAACAAACTATGGTACAACTTCATAATGGAATAGCAGTACACACAACATGGATGAATCTAAAATATACTAAGCTAAGTTAAAGAAGAAAACCCTGAATGGAGCACCTGGATAGCACAATCGGTTAAGCAACTGGCTCTTGGTTTCAGCTCAGGTCCTGATCTCAGGGTCCTGAGATGGAGCTCTACATCGGGGTCTTCTGCTCAGCATGAAGTCTGTTTGAGACACCCTCCCTCTCTCTCTAAAATAAATAAATAAATCTTAAAAAAAAAAAACCCTAAAAGACTACATGCTGTATGATTCCATTTATATTATATTTAGAAAAGGCAAGACATAGGTACAGAAAACATATCAATGGTTGCTGGAGAATGAGGGGTAGAGTATTTGGCAATAAAGGGGCAGGAGAATTTTTTTTTTAAAGATTTTATTTATTTATTTGAGAGGGAGAGAATGAGAGACAGAGAGCACGAGAGGGAAGAGGGCAGAGGGAGAAGCAGACCCCCTGCCGAGTGGGGAGCCCGATGTGGGACTCGATCCCGGGACTCGATCCCGGGACTCCAGGATCATGACCTGAGCCGAAGGCAGTCGCTTAACCAACTGAGCCACCCAGGCGCCCCATGGGGCAGGAGAATTTTTGAAAGTGATAAAACTCTTCCATGTCTGAACAGTTCTGCTGGCTGGCCAGCCATAAACATTTGTCAAAGCTCATAGAACTGTACACTAAAGAGGGTGAATTTTACTTCAGGTGAGTTATATTTCTATAAATCTAACTAAAACAAATAAAAATCTTTATTTTATTATCACGCACGATACCCTAAGAAGTTTACAATATCACATCTGTAGTTTTACCAAAAAGGTATTACTTCAATCTAATCATCAGAACACAAAATGACAAATTGAGGGGCATTCTACAAAATAACTGTGCAGTACTCCTCAAAATTATCAAAGCCATGAAAGTCAGAGAAACACTCCAGAATTGTCATAGACTTGAAGAGGCTAAGGAGACTTGACAACTAAATGAAACTTCACGTTCTGGATGTTGGACAAGAAAATGCATTAGTAGGACAACTGGCAAAATTTGAAGAAGGTCTATAAGTAGTTAATAATACCATATTCATGTTAATTCCCTGGGTTAGCTCATTTTACATTGCTCATGTAAGATGTTACCATTAGAGAAACCTGGGTGAAAGGTAGGGGAATTATGCTACCATTTTCAGCTATTTGTAAGTCTAAAACTATTTTCAATAAAAAAGTCTTAAAATGTAAATGGCTGAGAATTTCACTTTCTTGGTAGAATGTATTAGATAGTGGTAGTCTTCCCCTTAGTAACAAGTTTGTATAAAACTTCGGAAATTTTTAAATGATATTTTAGAGCCATCATAGAGCTGTGGAATCAGAAAGCACTAGATGACCTTACCAAACAAGGAAAATACTTTCTTACATGAGCTGATAACTACTGGCCCTTTACCTTGAGATTGAGACCTGAGCTGAGATCAAGAGTCAAGTCGGATGCTTAACTGACTGAGCCACCCACGCACCTCTGGCTCTTTTATTTCCTGTGCAAATCTGCCATGCCTGGGCATGATCAAGGTTTTTGTTTTTTGGGTTTTTTTTAAGATTTTATTTATTCATTTGAGACACAGAGATACAGAGAGAGAGAGAGCATGAGCAGTGGGAGAGGCAGAGGGAGAGGAAGAAGCAGACTCCCCGCTGAGTCAGGCCTGATGTGGGGCTCGATTCCAGGACCCTGGGATCATGACCTGAGCCGAAGGCAGACGCTTAACCATCTGAGCCACACAGGCATCCCAAGCTTTTTGTTGACAAAGAAATATTCTAAAAAGAAGACAAAACAGTTGAGATTTTGATGGTTATTTGGGTCGAAACTTAAAGGATGCTCAAATAAATTGCTTATTTTACCAAAGGGACATTTGCTGAGTCTGAAATGTCACAGGAGAGGGGGAGTGTGAACCTACAAGGTAGGGTCAAATCCCCCACTGTCTTGAGGCATGACCTTTCTGCAGGATTCTACGTATCTGTTGCTATAACCATCCTCTAGGTACTTCCAGAGATCCAATACTTTTTCTCTATATGTCACAGATCTCTCCAAAATCATGAAGTACTACAGCATTATGGCCAAAAAAAATTAAGTGTTCTGGAGATGGTCTGAACATGCTACTGAGACAGTCACACTAGAGGGAATTGCAACAAATCCATGAGCGTTCTCTCCCTCAGTATTTGCCGCATTTTGAGTCCACATGTATGAGTGGCTTAAAAGCTAACTTAAAACATTCAAAGGCCACAACTTTCATGGTGGAAGAGGCAGGAACTACCGGTTTTTCTCTGAAGCCCATGTGGGGCATACCCAAGCTGGGGTTGTGCAGGAAAAACAGAAGGAAATATCTCACAGACCTACAGTTTTAAGGAGACAAAGTCTTGCTAGAGGGAAAGATCAGAGGTGAATAAAGACAGATGTCCCTTGAGTCTAACTAAACCGCCACCTTGCCCTGACAACACAATTATAATGACATGGATGTAGTCACAACATTATCATATCTGCCTAACAGAGGAAAGTGTGAACTATACCTAGGGAAAAATAACACTTGATTACTCTCTCTATAATTCCTTAAACAATGTATGTGGCATAGAGTTAAAAAATAGATGTATACTTATATACTATATATATTATTTATTTACTTACTTTTTGAGTAGAGTTGACACACAATGTTACATCAGTTTCAGGTGTGCAACTTGGTGATTGACAAGTCATGCTGTGCTCACCACAAGTGTGCCAACCACCCATCCTGTTACATCGCTGTTACAATATCATTGACTGCATTCTTTATGCTGTGCCTTTTATTCCTGTGAATTACTCATTCCAAAACTGGAAGCCTGTGGAATAAGAATTTAAAATTAACTCTGATTAATATGTTAAAGTAAATAGAGGAAGAGGTAGATGAAATTAATGGGAAAAAATGAGAATAAAGAGAAAGTAAGACTCTCTAAAACAGAATAAAATTGGCAATCTGAAATTATAAAAAGTGCCTGAAATTAAAAACAGCAGACTGGACACAGCAGAAGACAGAATAAGTGACATTGGATTCCAGGTAAGAGAAGATAGAAGAACTGAAAAATAGAAAAAATAAAAATTCTAAGACAGAAGATAGCCTGAGATTTGTACGATATAGTCAAAAATACGTGTGTAACTGGAACCACAGAAGAAAAGCAAGACAGAGTGGTTCAGGAGCAGTATTGAATACATAAGGGCAATCATTTCCCAAAGCTGATTAATGACACCAATGACTGGGTTCAAAATCTTGGTGATTCAAAAGAACAAAACACTGAGGTTCATCATAGCAAACCACTTAATACCAAAGACAGAGAAAATCCTACTTACAACTACATAAAAGGATGCTTTATCTTTAAGAAAGCAACAAGCTCAAGTATACCCATTTTCAAGTGTGTATAAGGCACAGACAAAAATAGACCACAAATTGGGGAATAAAGGAAGACTCAATAAATTTTAAACAACCGAAATCTCTGATTACAATGGAATTAATCTAGAAGAACAGAACAGAAAAACACTAGAAAATCTCTAAACATTTGTAAGTTAAATAACATATTTCTAAATAATTAATGGATCAAAAGAATAATCTCAGAAGATATAGGAAATAGTGTAATATCATGATAATAAAAATACAGCAAAGGGAATATTGCAAAAGTGTCTAAAAATAAATGAATGTATTATAAAGAAGAAATATTGAAAATTAGTGATGTAAGCTTCAATTTTGAGAAGCACAGTAAAAGAGCAGCAAATTCAACTCAAAGAAATTAAGCACAGGGAAATAATATAGAACAGCAGAACAAATCAATAAAAATAAAAACAAGCATACATTAAAGAAAATCCATAAGGATAAGACATATACTCAATATGAAAAATTGGCAAAAGACTTGAGCTGGAACTTCACAAAAGAGGGTGTCTAAATGGCTATAAATACGAATAGTTCCTCAACTTCTCTAGTCAAGAGTGAAATAATTCAATTTAAAACCACACTGTGATTACAACTACACACTGACCAGAATGAGTAAAGTTAAAAATACAGACAATAGTACATGTGGACTACTGGAATTCTCACACACTGCTTTGTGGGAGCGTATATTAGTTCAACAGTTTTGGGAAATTAACAGTACCTACTAAGGCTAAACATGTGTATGGCCTATGATCTAGAAAATTCCACTCCAAGATGAATATTTACATTCCTCTATAAAGACATGCACAAATCTTCATTATAGCACTATCATAGCCAAAAACTGGAAACACCCCCCAAATCCATCAACAGAGGTATGCATAAATAAATTATGGCATATTCACACAATTGGATGCTCTAGAGCAATGAGAAAGAATGAAGACAGTTACACGGAACAGCCTGGATGAACCTCACAAACCTCTCTGAGCAAGAGAAACCCAACATAAGGATATTTATTGCATGACTGCATTTATATGAATTGCAAAATCTAGCAAAACTAAAGACTATATATTTATAAGTTCATACATGGAAACTAAAAACGTAAAGGAAGTTAAGAGAAATATTGCAGAATCCAAGATTGACAGAGGAAAGGGACTCAAGGTGCTCAAGAGTGTTACTATTATGTTATCAACCTTGGTGGTGGTTCTAGTAGCATTCTAATTGTTCTTCAAAGTGTTTAAGTGGTATTTAATCTGCCATGAGTATGTTATATTTCACAATTGAAAGAGATGTTAAGAAAGTGAACAATCTCTTATAAAAATAATCATACTTCATACGTTTTCAAAGTAAAAATGATATCTTAGTCATATATGAAAGAAAAATGTAAATACCTTTTAAAGTTAATCCAGCTTAAATCAGAGAACAGGCATCACTCTCTACTCCAAGCCTCTGATATGTTTATAAAAGGCCCTCTTGCTACCGAAGTTACTCTTTAGAGGACAGTATTGAAGGGTATATTGATTTTCTCTATTAAATAGAACTTACAGAGCTGTCTTACCTGGAAAATTAGATGGAAATCAGCAAGCTCCAAGGTTGCAAACTATAAGAAATTACTATTTTTTATTTTAGTATTTTACTATTACTATTTCTATTCTATAAGAAAAAAACTATTTTAGAGTTTGAGGCACACGGGACGATAAGTGATAAAATTGAACAAGTAAAAGAGGGACTAACGACAGAGAATAAGAACCTTCTCCCAGCTCCGGAACTAATACTCTTATCTGGCATGTGCTGAGAAATCACTGAGTCCTTTTAAACGGAGAGCAGCCATGGTTGGATGTGCTTTTTAGGTAAATTAATCTGGTGGCAATGTGGAAGCCTAAATATGAAATGCTAAGTAGCAACAGATTTTCTCATTCTAAAAGAGGCTACAAAAACTAGAGTGACAATTTCTTCTTATATTTTTTGAATCTCTGTGTAGTTTAACTTTCAAAGATTCACTAGTGCCAACAGAAGAACATTCAGAAGAAGATCATTGCCAACACAAAGTCCTTCTTTCTCTTTATTTGCTGGTGCAAAGTTTCTCAAAGCAGGGTCTAAGGACCTCAAGACTCTCGTTCTTGTCCAAGAAAAGTCCATTTTCTTGTCTAGTGAAATTCTTCTCATCTGCCTTATCCTCCGTTAGGTATTTCTTTATCCTTGTGAGTTTATCTCTTCTTCCCCTTCAGTCCCTCAGAACTATGTTTAAGCCTCTATTCTGCACTTACTTTATCCTATCCTATATTGTACTCAGTTGCTTATGTGCTGGGCTGGTCTCTCTCACAAGATTTCAGCATTACTATTTGCAACCCTGCCATCATTCTCTGCTACTTTAGACATTATGATTGCTCAATAATTCTGTACTGAATAAGCTTCTATATATTCGCTTTTGAAATGAGGGTTTCCTTCTCTCAAGGGAATGTTTTAAAAAATAATTAAAATGGATTATATTTATAATACATACACTGACGGAGGCAAATTTTGGTCTGGAGGGTAGAAGACAAAAAAACCTTAGGTATTATATAATTTGTAATCCTCTAAAGGACCAGAACACATTGTGGTATTAACATTTCACAGGGTGGGGATGATAAAGACAAAATATCTTAAAAGACTGTATATGGAATGCAATTTTTTTTAAGTTGAGAAACATTTTCCTAGGTACATAGTAGAGAACAGACAGGTAATATATCTACTCCAGCGGAGTTTATGACGTAGAGAGAAAAGACAGACCAACACGTGAGTATGCAAGCAACATATGAGATAGTGAAAAATGCCCTAATTAAATCAGGGTGAATAAACATGGTTTTGTGATAGATTAACAGAGAAGTTGCTTTAAATTGGAAGGTTATGACTGGTCTCTTTACTGATAGAGACTTTAAAATGCATTGTATCTAAATTTAGAAGAAGCCAAACATTCTGAAGTGTAGGCGAAGGGAATTCAAGGCCGAGAAAACAGTACCCCACCCTAAGTTAAAGACTGGCTTGTTATATTTGAGGAGCAGAAAACCCGCGCTTCTGGGGCAGTAGCTGGTATAGAAGTAAAGTCAAAAGAAGGTTCTTTTCAACCTGGAGAGAGAACAGCATCCCTTTACACTAATGGGACTAATGGAACACTACAGATTTAAGAATAAGAGGAAGAAGAATTGCTGGGCTGATCTCCTTGGATGCAACAGGGGGCCAGGGCTCAGTGCACAATGTGAGGATTGATTTTAAACAGGCCTATGAATATTTTCACCTATAGTACAGGAGGCAGGAAGGTATGTGCAAACACTAATAGGTGGGTGTTCTTTTCTGAGAGCTTATATGTTCTGAGAAAGGAGAAAGCAAGATCAGTGGCTGAGAGGGAAGACTGGGGAGGAGGCGTTGTAAATGACATGGGAGAAGTGGTTGTAAACCAGTTCTCTAGGAAAAGGAGTCCGTGAACTAGGAAATATGGAATAATTGTCCGAGACTTAAAGAAACCAGTAGAGGTCAATAGTGATGAATTTAAACTCAGAATGGTCATGGTGGCTGTGGGGGTTTCTCCAGTCACATTTAGTTGCATGGATGCAAGTGCACAATAGGTAGACTTTTGCTTTTAACTGGGGTTGTGGTTTTGACGAGCAAGTCTAATGAAATGAGAGAAGGACAAGGGTGTAGAGTGTAAATACAGCAGACTGACTATAATGATCAACTGTGGGATTTAAGTTAGACAGGAAGACAAAAATGGTATCAAAGAAGAGAGAGAGAATAAAAAGGTAATAAGATCAATGAATGGCCCCTTTGTATTTAAAGAACTGTAGAATTTGAGAGATTGGGTGGGGGAATATGCTGGGGAAGAAAAAGGGAGGGTGGGGGAGGAGCTGGTCAGAGAATGGGACGAGTGAAATTGAGATTGTGAAGCAGTTGCAGTTACGGGTAATGACAAGATCTATGCAAGAATGTGAGTATGGGAGTAAGTGGTTGAAGCAGGGGGAAGCAGAGTGGAGAGTGGGAAGACAGGAGCAAAGTCAACGGACAGGACTGATTTAATGACATAGCCTACTCAACCGCCTGATCAGTGTGTTTATCAATATGCAAGGCAAGGAAAGTCCCAGCAAAACAAAGAGAGCATGGATAAAATTATCGAACATTAAAGCTGTTTTTTTAGGGGTACCTCGGTTAAGCGTCTGCCTTTGGCTCAGGTCACAATCTCAGGGTCTTGGGATCAAGTCCACAGTGGGGGGGGCGTCCCTGCTCAGCGGGGAGTCCGCTTCTTCCTCTCCCTCCGACCCTCCCCCCTCTCATGCTCTCTCTCTCTCAGATAAATAAATAAAATCTTAAAAAAAAAACTATTTTTTTTGGAAAATACTTCTAAATATAAGCAATTAGCTTCAGCTATTCTGATTGTTCTTCATATTTGACATGCATTATTCAATGAGATAGTTAAAACCTATTTTAAAAAATTGTATTATGAAGTATTCCAATTGGAGTCAGGTCTAATCTTATTTCTGATAAAATGTTTAATGTTTTCTACAAATTTAAAATAAAGATAACGTTACATTGTAGCTTCTGAATCAATTGGTTTTAGCAGCAATATATCTGTATGCATAAATATGTATGTTGTATTTATATATGTGTATGTAGATGGAGAGAGAGACAAACATACATTTCACTAAACAAATAGGAAAATTTTATCATGATGTTTAATAAAAATATTATAGTTATTCCTAATTTTAATACATAATACTTTTTTTACATTATTCCCAAATGCAGAGCAACATAATTTGGTAAACATACACACAATGCTCGTACACACTTACTGAAGTAATATGCCTTTTATCATGCCATTTGCTTTATCAATAACTAGTAATTTTTAGATATACATTATATGGTATTATTAAATAATGAGAAAGGACATATGAATTAACCTTTGTATTACTTACAAAATGGGGGATGGATCATATTAGATGTAAAAAATTTTAATCCTGACTGCTTTTGGTAGTCTCTCTAACACAATACTTGTCATAATTTAGTTTTCAGTGTTTTTAAAATATTTATTGAACTTGTTCGCATATGTTTATTTGTGATGGTGTAATATTGTAATACTATAATATTTATCTATGAATATGTAAAAAATTGGAAAAGAAAGCCTCATTTGTCTCATTAAAAAGCATATAGCCAATAAAACTTTCACTTAATTTGTATTTATTGAAGTTTTTAATGTATTTTTTTATCATTTCCACTAATTACTTACTACTTGCATCAGTTCAGAAGAAAAATTTTAACTTAGAGCTGTATGTTTGCAGAGAAATTTAGGAAAGTCATTTCGATATATATGCATGTTTATGTTAGATGGGTATATGACAAATGATCAATAAAAGACTTCCCAGCACGAACTTATATTGCATTGGATAACTTTCTTTAATATAAGTGAAATAGAAGTAAGAGGGCCAAAAGTTAAAAAAAATTTTTTTTAAATTTCCAATGGCTAAAGAACTTGTTCATGTAATTTAAAAATGGATAATGGTTTACTTCAAATCACTATGCTATTTAGATTTAGAGATTTGTGTACATACCCCTCGCTCTGAGGGAGACCTAAGAATGCCCTAAAGGCTCACCCTTCATTGACCTCAAATCTCTACACAAGCAGAAATCAAAGAACAAGGCAGATTTTAAACAGACACAAGCCCCTCAGCAGAGATTAGGAGACTTATGGTTATAGCCATTTAAGGAAATCTCTATCTACTCATGAGCTGACCAATAACCTAAGTAAACAGAGATTTCAGTGGTCACAAAATGACAAAGAAAATAAACTTTACAGAATTAATCTAGAATAGTCACTAAGGAAACAACAGCAAAAACAACAATCATAACCACAACAATGAACAGCAACAACAAACCATGGGAAAAATAGAAACCTGGTTTCCAGTGTTGCCAAATTTATTATTAAAAATGTCTAGGTTTCGGGCGCCTGGGTGGCTCAGATGGTTAAGCATCTGCCTTCGGCTCAGGTCATGATCTCGGGGTCCTGGGATCAAGTCCCGCATCGGGCTCCCTGCTCCTTGGGAGCCTGCTTCTCCCTCTGCCTCTCTCTCTCTCTCTCTCTCTGTCTGTCATGAATAAATAAATAAAATCTTTAAAATAAATAAATAAATAAATAAAAATAAAATAAAATAAAAATGTCTAGGTTTCAACAAAACTCATGAGATATTCAAAGGAACAAGGGAATATAGCCCATGTACCAGGAAAAAAAAAAAAAGTCAATAGAAATGGTCCCTGAACGCTTTAAACAAAGACTTGAAATCATTTATTCTAAATGTATTCAATTCATAAAAAAAAGAAAATATGTCTAAAGAACTAAAGGCAAGTATCAGGAGGATATCTCTCATCAAATAGGAAAAATCAAAAAGGAGAAAGAAACAAATAGAAATTCTAGACAACTGAAAAAAAAAAAATTCACCAGACAGGCTCACTGGCAGAGTTGAGCTGGCAAAAGAAAAAAATCAGTGAATTTGAAGATAGATCAATTGAGATTATCCAATCTGAGCAAGACTGTTTCTGCAAAGGTGCAATGAAATATTACTCTGCCATTAAAAATAATGAAATCTTGCCATTTGGCGACAGAATGGATGGACCTTGAAGGCATTATGCTAAGTTAAATAAGTCAGACAAAGACAAATACCATATCATCTTACTCATATGCAAAATCTAAAAAAAAAAAAAGCTCATAAATACAGAGACCAGATTGGTGGTTATCAGAGGTGGGGGTTAGGGGGGGTGAAATAGGTAAGGGGGATTATAAAATAAATAAGCCATGGGGATATGATGTATAGCATTGTGACTATAGTTAATACTGTATTGCATATTTGAAAGTTGCTAAGAGACTAGATCTTTTTTTTTTCCCCTGAGAGAGTAGATCTTAAAAGTTCTCATTAGCAGAAAAAAAGTTTGTAACTATGTATGGTAACAGATGCTAACTAGTTTTATTGGGGTTAATCATTTCACAGTAGACACAAATACCAAATCCTGTCATACATCTGAAATTAATACAACATTACATGTCAATTATACCTCAATTTAAAAAAAAAATATTTCTGAGCTTCCCCTTCTTGTGATTACTATGTAAATTCAGAGGAATCACAAAAGAGGCTTAACATTTGTTCTTTACTTCATTGTGACAGCAACTGAGAAGGAAGAAAAGTCTACTTAAACAGGTTGCAGGTAAAAAACATGAGGTTGCATGCTAGTTTGTGTTCATTTTTCCACTGGTGCTTTTCCACTGTAGCTTATGTTCTTACCCCAACTAAAGTTTGCCTCTCCAAGTGTGTAACTCCTGGCTCTATATTTATACATATTGAAGAGTCTACAAGCACTAAATTGGGACACTTTCTCCAATGCTCCCTGAATTTGGAAATAACACATTCCTCCTTCCTATGCTTAGCCAGCAAGCCACTTCATAGCCTCTTTGGGAAGACTTAATGGTTTTACTGTGTAGCCTTTTGGGGAGCTGATAAGTCAATCCATGTCTCATGTACCTTTCAGCATCTTCCCTAAGGTCAGAAGAAACCAAAAATCCCAAATATCAAATAAAAAATGAAAATAATCCATATTCTTTTCCAATTCCCTATGTTACGTTGCCATATCTTTTCTGCTATATCCCCAAGACTTAGGAATTCCAAATGTATTTATCAGTTCTGCCAGTCAGCACAATTGAGATAAGAAGTGAAGACACCTCCTACCTTTATTATGGATTATACTGGGGACTCCCCTTCATGGAAAAACCTTCCTCATCTATATAAATATAAGAAATACAAGGAAAAGGACAATTAAGAAATAGGAAGAAAAGGACTTTTTCTAATAACTGGGAGATACAGAGACATTCTAGATCTCCTAACTCAAGTTTCATCATTCTTAGGAAGATCTCCAATGGGCCTTCTCCTTGGTAATAGTGGTAGTGTCTTTGCCCTATGTGATCTGGGTGGGAAATGGTCCCAAGGGAGGAAAAGTGGGGATCTAGAGATTGATACTTCAAGTTATTACCCCAAACAAACATTTTACATGCCATCTAATTTTACTGCCAAAGGATAAAAGAATGGTAAAAATCAAGTTTATATATCTTTTTAAGTGTTTGAAATATTTTTCCAAGTCATTACTGTCAAATCTCTATGTTATCTGTATTTATTTTTTCTTGGAACTTCTTGTTTCAGTAGTTTAAGGAAACATGTTTATGCTTTCTTCCTTCAAGCCCTTTGTTTAAATTTATCCTCAATAAGAGTTTGATGTTCTCAGTGTGCAATAATAAACAAAAAAATAAGAAATAAGAAATCTGTACTATGTGTGCTAACAAAACTTATTCATAGATGTTCAAAACTGTGGCAAACAATTTTCTGCAGATTAGCTCCCTGGGGAAACTATACCATCTCCCTCATCTCTAAAGGATGGGTATTAAGAGAAGTTCATGCTCAGCTTCACATGCCAACCATAAAAGCAAGTAAAAATCTTAAAGCCATTGTCAAAGTAAGAAGTTAACAAATAAATGCCAAGGCATTCTAGAAAATACAATTCACTTCCTTCAGGCTTCATCTACTTTGAGAGAAAGGAACATTAATAAAGGAAATAAGTCTTAAGCTGACACCTAAAACAAAAGCAAGAATCCTCAGGGCAGAGAAGAAAAGGAAGAGAAAGAAAATAGCCCTGGAGTATGACCCACAGTTAAGGGGTAAGCAGAAGGAAAAAAATGTACCTTGGTTAACAAAGCACCTCAGGATATAATACCAGATAATTTACACCACTTCGTTTTTGCACACCCAACTTCAAGGATTCGACTGCAATGTGTATTCTCATGAATCCAAAATATATTTTCCCAATCCAGTTCTTTCTAAAAGACTCCAGAGAGATATATCTAAGAGCTTATTGCAGGTCTAATTGCAGATCTCACAGGAATCTCAAATTCAGCATGTCAACACGGATATCCTTTACCTGCTTCCTTCCCACGTCTCTCCCTCCACCAAAAAAAAGTGCTCCGTGTTGTCATATGTTTCGCTTAGACCCTGATCATTTATTTCCTGCAGTACGGGGACAGCCACCTAAATGGTCTCCTTGACTCCTAATGCATTTCCCTTAATCCAATGGGTCTTGACATTTATTGGAAACAAAGAGCTCTTTCTCCAGTGAGAGTAAAGAACATTTTGTCTACAATAGGAACATAAACAAGTACATGGGACATTTCACGTACAATTTTAAATAATCCTACATTCATGAATCCTATCCTTCATCATTCTAGCAGTCCTTGCACCCCAGGTTAATTGATTGCTCCTATTCTAAACGACTCTCAAAACTGCTGCCTGAGTAATCACAAAGAAGTCAATCTGACACTATTTGATATGATAACATTCAAAATTTGAATTTTGAATAGCACATAAAGTCTGTCGTGGTATAAACACTTTCCATACTCCAGCCTCTAACTTGTTACTCATCCTCTTTTCTGTTCTGAACTACATGAAGTTAAGTTGTTCTCACTGATGGAAATGTCCTCTACTTTATCACCTGGACACCTTTTCATGTTAAAGACAGCTTCTAGATGTCACATTCTCCAGTTAAATCTTATCAAATTCTCTTCTTTCACCTCCATCATCTGCCTGGATCAGTTGTCACTCCGATAAGCACCTCTGTTCCAGAGTTAACCTGCAGATTTTCTTTTCCTTTTTTTTAATTTTTATTTATTTATTTATTTTAGAGATAGAGAAAGAAATAGAGAGAGAGACAGACAGAGAGCATGGGGGGAGGGGCAGAGGGAGAGAGAGGGAGAGGGACAAGAAGACTCCTCACTGAATGCAGAGCCCCACATGAGGCTCAATCCCTGGACTCTGAGATCATGATCTGAACCAAAATCAGGAGTCAGATGCTTAACCTACTGAGCTACCCAGGTGCCCCTCCACTGCAGATTTTCACATAAACCTCCCAAATCTACCAATGACTACCTGGAATCTTCCTGTGTTCACTTGGCTTGTGAAGGGGAAGGGAATTGCTCTGATGCGGATAAGCATTCCTTCTCTTTTTGCTGTTCTTTCACCTTTCCAAAGGGAGTAAAGAGAAAGTTTCTGACCATTTCTAGTCACAAATACTGCCTTCTCCATAAAGCCAATGGATGACTCACTGTGTTCTCTCTCTTCCCCGATTTTCTAGTGAAAAAATGGGGGGAAAGTATAAGAAGGACTATTCTGCTGGTTCATACTAAGTCTTTGAAGAGATATCTCCTCCAATTCTCAGTGGCAATCTTTAGCACGGTGACACAAAGACACAATTGCATTTGTGTCTTCAGCCACCTTTATCATTTGACTTCAAAAGTCTTTCTTCTTGGTTCCTGTGTCTCATTAAGTCCCTTGTTAATGCAGAGGTTTTTCCTTCTGCCTGCAAAATATCTCTCCAAAAGGCTCACATCTAACTCATGAAGCTGGATGGCAAACACTAGGCTATCTCATTCTATTGCTGCATTCTTTCCAAAAAATCCATGCACGGATATTTGTGACCTCCCTAGGTCCAAATTCAAAAACTCCCATGCATATTAACTTGTCAAATTTATTGTTTTTCCAAATGTTTCCGTTCATGAACCAGCAATGGAACATGCTAAATTCAAGCCCAGATCCTTGCTTTAGAGAGTTAGAAAAGTATTTGCATACTGCAATGTAATTATCTGTTTCACAGAATATGAGCTGATGAAGACTAACAATTTCATATGTTAACTCAGTATCCTAAAGTATCCAGCACATGATTGGCACATAGGGATGAGAGTAGTGGTTAGAAGCACATCCTTGGAAAAATTAAATAAGATGATTGTAAAACCAGTATCTGGTATATTAAAACTGTATATAGTAATGAACATTCATTAAATATTAGCTTGTTATTATGGTTGACAATAATTGTTTGGTAGATTGTCAAGGATAAACATAAAAGAAGAGCCTTAAAATATCTTTCATTTCTTACAATTATTATATAACTTAGACAATATCCAAAACATATATTTTTCTGACTCTAGTTTCCAGATTTGTTATGTTTTTTAAGTCTCCAGGTGTCCATGTGTCTTAAACAAAGACATTTCTGGTAGGCATTGTTGTAAAATAGAAGAGTCTCACTGAGAATTACAAAAATGTAATAACCTACACCTTTTTACAGCTGGGCACAATTTCCTGAGGCTATACAGTGTGTAATGCACAGAGATGAATAGAAAGAAAGATGACATTTTTAAAATTATATCACTAAAAACATTAACAGCCTCAGGCAAAGGAACAAATGGAAATTTACAATGCATCTAAGAAATACAGTGAATTGGAGACTTTAAGAGTAATAATAATAAAAGTATGAGTACCGTAGACCAACTTAGCAGATATTAATGTATATAATGCAGGGAAACAACTTAGACACCTATGGGACTGCATAGCAAGATGTATTCGGGTGGATTGATAAATATTTTGCAATTATTTTTATGATGTTGATATAGACCAAAATTATGATTTTTGACCATGTTTTTTTTCCTTAGCAGCATAACCTTAAAAAAATATTTTAAAATTTACATACAGCTCCACTATATGGCAGGTGAGTGTGCAAGACTACTACGGTTTCTTCTTTGCTTATATTCCTACTTCCCAGTAACCCATCCTCCATATATCTCCCAGACTAAATTGAATTACTTTCTTCTCCTACTCAGAACTGTCCAATAGGTTTGTTATACACATAAGAATAATAAGTAGACACCTTACTTTGGCCTTCAGAGCCCCATCAGATCTGGTCCCTGCCAACCTGGTTCTAACTTCACCACACCACATCTACCTAGTATCTGCAAGCTATGGGCACCTTCACTGATCTTCTCTATCATTCCAAGTTCTAAAATTTGTTCAGGATTTTGCATTGGTTCTTTCCTCTGCCTGAAACACTCTTCCACCTAATTTGTGCACATCTGGGGTATTCCTGCAAGTGCATTCTTTTCCTAAATGTTACCTCCTCAGACAAGCCTTTCTTAACCACCCAAATAATGTAGTCACCAGTCATATTCAACACAGTACCCTATGTTAACCCTTCACATGGGACTTACCACTGGAGACTTTTCATTTTTTTTATTTGTTGTTATTATGTTTTCCTCCACTAGAATGTATATTTTATGAGAACAGGAAACTTATCTCATTTTTTCACTGGTCTGGGAACAGTACCTTCAGCAGTGCCTGGCATAGTGGGTGCTGATCGAATGAAGGAAGGACGGAAGGAATTAATGATGAGTGGGTCTCTTTACCTTTGCACACCTTGCCCTCTGTACTTTGATCATCCTACCTCTAAATTCGGTCAGAGAGATTCTTTCAAGCACTCTGAAGAATTTGATAAATGCATTCCTATTTCGAATTCCTACACATTCTCAGCAAGAGGCATGTTAACCCTGTACGTAGAGAAATGTTAAGTTTATTTGTTGAGACGAATTAGCTTCTACATTAAGACACAGCATCCCACAGCCATGTATGCCTATTCCATCTCTTCTATATGAAAACATTTTCTGTTATGTAAACACGAGTTTTCAACCCTATCCATAGACAAAGACTGTGATCACTGTCAGGAGTTTCATCTTCACACATTAAGGATAATGAGAAATTGATTTGCTCCCAGCAGATCAGCTTGTTCCTTTAGCTTTACTGAGATAGCATGATGTAGAAGGAAACCAGATGGCTGTGACTAGGATGAGGGATGGCTCTGGAAAATAAAGAAAAATCAATGCAAATTCTGTGGAAAAATACCGAATATTTGCAGATGATTTTTTTTTTACTCCTGATTCGTTACATAAATTTTCAAGACATACATGATAGCTCTGCTATTAGCATTTTTTTAAAAACTATCCTCAACATATAATAGAACTTTATTCCGGAAAAAGTGCAAGGAACTTTCCTGATTAGGACATATTTATATTTTCCAACATTCCTATAATGTAGAAGGGGAATTGGAATCAGCAAAGATAAAGTTTTAGTCCCCATTGGCCTTCTTTTTAGCCCTAGGACCTTAGGTAACTTATTGTCTCTTTATCTCATTTTGTTCATCTATAAAATAAAGAGATTAATAGCTCTGCTTTATGGCTGCCGTCAGTTGTAAGTAAACCAAAATAAATATTTAGCCATAACCCAAGACTGGGCTTATAGCAGATGTTCAGAAAATACTAAAGAACACCTGCTGTTTAGATGAAGAAGTAGAGAAATTGAAGTCACAGTGTAATAATAGATTTTAGATTTCTTGATTTCTAGTTCATGAGCACATCCATCTCAGCTTTTTTATGTGACTGTTACTGGTGTCTTTACAACAAATGAGTCCCCATCCAACCTCCTGGCTTAAGGGCTAGAACTCTCAACTATTTTTAGAACAAATTATTTGGCTATCTGCTGGATCCTGCAAACTGGGATGACTTCTGTTCAATCAATTACGATATTTGTCTATCAAAAGGAATTCTCTCCACAGGCATCCTTGATTCCAAAAACGCATGTCCTCTCCAAATGCACTAATAGCTGTACCTTTTTGTCTTGCTTCTTTAAACTCTCCCTCTCTCCTGGGTCCTTTCCACCATCGTTCAGATACGCTGTGAGATTTCCCTTCCTTAAGCAAATGTCATGAGCCCATATCCCTTTGCAGGTATTTCCATATCTCTCCACCCCTCTTCACAGGCGAGCTTTTTGAGTTCGCTGCACACTTTATTCTATTGTCTTCCTTTTCCCACATCTCACTTGTCCTTCCATCTTCTCTGATATGAATCCTGATCCTACCATTCCACTTCAACAGCTCTTGTTCACTTCACCAATGATCTTTACGTTGCTGTTCGGCAAGCCATTTACAAATCCCTTCTTAACTTCTTAGTGACATGTGACATGCTGGCCAATATTTTCCTGCCTTATCTTGATTTCTTTAGTCCAGCTTTCATTGCCTCCCTGAATCCCTGAATACCTCTTCACAGTACCTTAGGTCAGCTTCCTCTCTTCTCTGATTTCCAAATGTGAGAAGTTTCATTGCTTTGTTCCAAGTCTTCTTGTCTCAGTCTTCACTCTTCCTAATTGAGCTTCTACCTCCTTGACTTTACGACTACTCACACTGACTTCCACATTAAGATCTCCAACAATGTTGTCTTTTCTGAGCTCTAAACCTATGCAATTAATTGCCCATATAATATCTTCATTTAAATGACTTACAGGTATCTCAGACTTAACATATTCAGAAGTAAACTTTTTGTTCTCCAAACCTAGTTCTTCTGTAGTCTAGTTATTCTTTGTAAATTGCCTCACTATCGAGGCTCATTTGTGATTCTTACTCTTCCACAAATCTGTTATGCTAAAAGAGTGTGACTTCATAGTGTGGCATCAAAAACTAAACTCGATTCTTTTCTCTCTGGTGCCTGATCAAATCTGATATTTCTTCTATGCCCTTTGGTTGACATCTCAGTTGGATCTCAAAACTGTTTAGGCCACTGTAGCTTAATAAATCTCCCCTAATCATTTAATCTCATAGAAGTCTCACTTTGATGACTGTACATCAAGTCTAATGAAATAGTCAAACCAGATATTTTATCAAGATTAAATTCTCCCTTTCTTCTCAGATCTTATTTTAATTGGAAGTCTGAATTGGAAAGAGGCATACAATAAGCATTTCTCTCTTCCCGTTAACATGTAGCTCTTCTCTCTCCCATCCCTAGGCTGCCTTCTGGGTCCTTTGGGTTTGGAGGTTGAAGTGGTATAGTCGTAAGGGGCAGAAAAGATATTTTTTGATGAGTACTCTCATCATATGGCTTTAATGTTTTTGGAATTTTAGGTATACAAAAAGCAGCGTTCTTCTTTACAAAATCTTCAGATATAATACTTTTTTGTGTGTGAGTACATTAGAACAAATTTAAAAATTTGTACAATTTACATAGAAAAAATTTAAATATTACTATGCAGAAATAGCCACTGCTAATATCATTCCTATGCATGTACCTAAAGGACAGAAAGCAAAGTGTATGTTCTTGTTTACTTACTCAACATCCATCACTCTTATTCAATTCTAAAAGTAGCCTGTGTTCAAATATCCAACCATCCTTTGGGTAAATAACACTTTTGTATTATTATGAGCATAAGTTTTTCACAAACTCCAGAATACACTTGAAGAATCACTAATCCAGATATTTCAAACTTCATTGGACACATTGCCTAAGTTGATACCCAAAGATCTGAAGTATCAGTATGGCAGCCCTAATAAGTGGAGGCATTTGAGGGCCAGATAATAAGTAGATAATAAGTGGGGCATGCAACTTTTGATCTCAGGGTTGTGAATCCAAGCCCCATGTTGGGTGTAGAGATTACTTAAAAATAAAAAAAAATCTTTAAAAACATAAAATAAAAAATATATGGAGTCCTGAGTCTATGTGGTCTGAGAAGCCGTTCACCCAATTAGAGTAATACCTTCACTGGAGCTTTGGCCTGTGTTTTAAGAACTATCATATTGGGGAAGGCCAAAGAAAAACCTCTGAAAATGAATCACTCATTCCCCCACTCTAGCCAAGATATCAGTTAGTTTGTAGCCTCAGGAAGATCCTGGCTGTAATTTGCAACATATCCCCGTACTTGGAGGCAGGAAGAAACTGAAGAAAGAGGCTAGCCACTCCAGATTGGTAGGTGGCAGTTTCAAAGAGCAAGGGAATTTACCTACGAGGTTTGTCTTGGGCAGCTGCAAGATGAGTAGATCTCTGCATCTGTCAGAAGGTCTCAACACTACATCACTATCTCAAGGCTGTGACTTTGGGGCAGCTTCTGGGACAAAGAAGTCAAGCAGAATACACATTCCACGGACAGGAGAGGTGGTAAGGAACCTCCAGTTGCCCAGGTCCAACTTGCTGGTCAATCAATGGCCAATTTCTCTCAATGACCTCCCGAATAATCACATTTAGAGGAAGTTGGTGGAGATTAGGGTCACCCTTAAAGATCCAAAGTTTGCAAGGAGGAAGATCCCTTGCATTTAAATTGCCAGCCTGGCTCCTAAAGAAACTAAGTGGGTCCCTGAGAAAGATTGTAAAATGAAACAAGCTCAACCAAGTAGTAGCCCTGATTAAACCTGCCAAATTGGATGGCCTCAGGTAGATCATATGACTATCCCTATACATTGATCTGATATAATATTCTAATATGAAGACTATCCCAGCAGATTAATTAGGGTGTCAGATACATGGCATGTAGCTACTGATTTGGTGAATGTGTTCTTTTCTATACCTATTAGGAAAGAGAAATACTTTGCTTTAACATGAAATTGATAACAATATTTGCTTTACATATGTTAACTGTGTTGTCCTCTGTCATAATATAGTCTGAAGAGGTTTTGGTGGCCTGGACAGCCCAAAGAATATCACATTGATCCATTACATCAATGACATCTTGATAAAGCAACACCAGCATGTTGGAGGCCTTAATAAGACACATGTATTCCAGAGAGTGAGAAATAAACCTTATGAAGATTCCCGAATCTGCCATTTGGTCAAGCTTTTAGGTGTCCAGTGGTTAGTGGCATTCCCAGAAAATATCTTCTCCAAAGTAAAAGACATATTGTTGCAGCTTGTATCTTACTGATTAGAGAAGCAAGACCAATACCTGCTAAATCTGTTTGGGTTTTATGAGTTGGGTTTGGGGAGTAATACGTTTTATGATAGGAATATGGGCTTATTCCAGCCCATATACAGGTGCATGAAAGACTATAAGCTTTGAATGGGACCTAGAGCAGGAAATGGCCCAGAAGCTGGTCCAAGCTGTGGGACAAGCTGTCAGTCTCTGACTGTACAAACCATTATTAGTCCCTCCAACATTAGAAGGGTCATATGGGAGAAAACACACAGTATGGAGTTATGGCAAGCCCCAGTAAAAGAATCATCATGAGATCCTTAGAGTTCTGAAGCAAGGACATGCCTTCTACAGCAGAAATGTATGAAACAGATCCTGACATGCTATTGGGCTGTACCAGAGATGCGACACTTAACTAAGAGGCAGCAGGTGACAATGCATCACATTTTGAACTGAGTCTATCAGACCAGGAAGTCATAAACTTGGGCACACCTGGCAGTGGTCCATCATAAGATAGAAATGGCACATATGTGATAGAATCCAAGCAGCATCAGAATACATGAGTAAGCTATATGAGTAGGTAGCCAAGACCCCCATATTACCCACCATGGTTCTATAAGCTCACACCTGTGGCTATATTAGGAGTCTTATGTGAACAGTTTTTCCTTGAAAATAAGGAATGATGCCAAGCTTGATTTACAATGAATCATCTTGGTATGTAGACAAAGCTGGAAATGCATAGTGGCTGCACTAAAATCATATGTAGGGGTGGCCTTGAAAGAGAGTAGTAAAGGAAAATCTTCCCAGTGGATGGGACTTCAAACAATGCATCTGGTCGATTTTGTGTTGACCACTTTGTGTGGAGGGAGAAGTGGCCTGAGGTGAAAATATATAGGGACTCATGGACAGTGGCAGCTGGCCAGAGACCTGAAAGGAAAATGACTGGATGATGAGAGACAAGAAGATTTGAAGTAGAGGCATCCGTTTGGGTTAATGGAAGCTATCACAAAGCATCTACCATTATAGAGACACTAAACCACTAAGTAAACAAAGTGATTTTGTAAGTTGACATCACCCAGCCTTCATCATCAGCCACTCTACAATTGGTTTAAGGGACACATGATTGAAGTAGCCTTGGTGACAGAGTTGGAGGCTAAATATGGGCCCAACAGAATAGATTTCCTAAGCCCATTCTAGTTACTCTTGTCCCTGAATGTACAATACACCACTAATAGTCCACTAGTCCTCGAGAGACCAACCAGTTACTTAATGACAAGTTGACTACATCATGGCCCTTCCATATTGGAAGGGCCAGTGGTTCATTCAAACTGGAAGAGAAACGTATTCCAGAAACCTATTCCAGGTATGACTGTAGACAGCAAATATCACTATCCAGAATCTTAGTCAGTGCCTTACATAGAACAGAATCTCACACAATGCAGCATCTAACCAGGGGACACTGTGAAGAGTGTATGAGAGTGAGCCTATGATTATACACAACACCAGACAGAAGATACCAGCCTGTTACAATAGGAATGGCTTGCTAAAATTATAGATGAAGTGACAACTTGGAGAGAATATTTGGAAAAGTTTAGGTGCTATACTCCTTGTTGCAGTATAATCATGAATCAATAGCCTCTGTAAGGCACTATGTCCCCATTAGGAAGAACACATGAGTGTATGAACCAAGGATGGATGTAATAGTGGCCCTTCTTACCATTTCTCCCCATGACCTACCTGAAAGACCTGGAGTATTCTATTTTTCCAAAACTGGACTTCGCAGGGTTAGAGGTCCTGCTCCCCAAAAGTGGTAACAGGTGTTCTGCTGAACTATCATGTATGGCTGCTCCCTGGTCATTTGAATCTTCTAGGGCCTAGGAACCAGCAGGCTAGAAAAGGAGTCATCTTCAGGCAGGGAATATTGATGCTGACCAGCAAGACTACTGTTACAAAACAGAAGGGAGGAATGTGTGCAGAACTTCAGTGGTTCTTTGGTAATCCCTTGCTTATATGTGACTTTCAGTGGACAAATGCAACAACACTGGTCTGAGAATGGTGTGGTCACCAGTATATCATCCTCTTGAGAATGAGAGCTTGGGTCATACCACTGGATAAGCCACCAAGACCTATAAAGGAAATAGTTTTAGATAAGGAAAAGGATTTAGGAGCGGGGAGATATTAAATCCAGTTATGGCCCTCAGGACTAACTAAAGCAGCAGGAATTATTGTTAATCCCACAGACTTCCCTCTTTCAAGTATTTCTTCAGGAAGGGAAGCCGACAGAAACCACGGAACAGCTATTTCCTTATATAGAGAAGTATATCCGCCCAGTGCAAGGGACAAACTGTGGCAGCCATGTACCTGCACAACTCAGATCTTTATTCAAAAGGGAACCTACCAGATGGAGTGCAGTTAATTAACCATCTTCAGCTGCAGTGCCTTTGAGATCCATCACAGCATTTGGGCGGAGGCTATGATCTTCCTGGAAAGCTCTCAGACAACGATGGAGCAGAGAGAAGGTTCCAGAGTTTGGCCTCTCTGCCTCAGGCAGAAAGAAAGTCTTTTTATCTGGGTTCCCATTAGATTTGGTGAGACTTTCTCAGAGCTGCACTGCAATGTGAGTTTCTTTCTATCCCATCCTTCTTGCTCTCTTCTTTTCCCAGGTGTTCTACTTGCATTGCCAGCTCCTGTTTCCATTTCCCATTGTCTGACAGTCATTAACCTTAGTAAATCTCCTGAACTTGCAACGCCGTCCTGGTGTCTGATGCCTGGAATACCTGAACAGATATAGATTTGTTTCTTTCTTAGAAAGAGACTTGTTGAACAGTGCTAGCTAGATAAAATAATATTGGACACCATGATGTTTATTAGAGGATAGGCACATAATCATCCTTCCGATTTCAGATCTAAGAACAATAGTCACACGGAAATCGAATAAACACCTGTGACAATCAAAGTAAAATTATTCACTTTATCTACAGATAAAGAGCATATTGGAGAGACCACTCCTTATTCAAGTTTTAGTAAACAGATCGTATGGTTTCCACCAATATATCACAGCCAATTAGCACAGTGCTATAAAATAATTATTGAAACTGTGACCTAATTATTGAAAGAATGAAAAATACTATGAGACTTAAAAAAGTGTTTTGTTACACAAGAGGATTGGAACTTCGCAAATAAAATGCCCCAAATTTGGGGCACCTGGTGGCTCAGTTGGTTAAGCGGCTGCTTTCGGCTCAGGTCATAATCTCGGGGTCCTGTGATCGAGCCCTGCGTCGGGATCCCTGCTTGGCGGAGAGCCTGCTTCTCCTTTTCCCTCTGCCTGCAGCTCCCCCTGCTTGTGTGCTCTTTCTCTGTCTGTCAAATAAATTAATTAAAAAAAAAATCTTAAAAAAATGCCCCAAATTTACTGTGGGAAATATATAATATTTTTCAAAGGCTCTAATTATTACTTGTTTAAATGGAAGAAAGCTAATTCTATGAAACAAGTTACAGATGAAATATGAAGACAAGAATAGAATCAAAAGGGAATTGTGGGGGTGCCTGGGTGGCTCAGTTGGTTGAGTCGGACTCTTGATTTCAGCTCAGGTCCTGATCTCAGGGTCAAGAGATGGAGCTCTGCACTGAGCATGGAGCCTGCTTGAGATTCTCTCTCTCCCTCTGCCCATCCCTTCACTCACTCTCTTTCTCTCTCTAAAATAAATAAATAAATAAATAATTTTTATTTTTTTAAAAGATTTTATTTATTTATTTGCGAGAGAGAGAATGAGAGACAGAGAGCACAAGAGGGAGGAGGGTCAGAGGGAGAAGCAGACTCCCCACCGAGCAGGGAGCGCGATGCGGGGACTCGATCCCGGGACTCCAGGATCATGACCTACTGGATCCCGGGACTCCAGGATCATGACCTGAGCCGAAGGCAGTCGCTTAACTGACTGAGCCACGCAGGTGCCCTAAATAATTTTTAAAAAGGGAATTGGATAAGAGGTAGAAAAAAGAAAAGGTTGGCGATGAGTAAAGGAAATAGTAATAAAATTTAAGAATGATATAGATGAATTAAAAGTCACAATGGAAGCAGGTTTTAACATCGAAGATGATGGAAAATTTCTACAAACATCCTGTAAGTGATGGGAAGGATTATTAGGAATAGAAATGAAGAAAGCCTTTCTCTTCTCTTCCATAAAATTTAAAAAACAGATAAATAGGATAACGTCTAGTTGCTTAGTTTATTTTTTAGGGGTAGATACACTGACCCAAACAACAGGGAAAAAAATATGAAAACTTCTTAAGAATATAAAAAGAAGCCATAGGGCCATTCTAGATTCAAGAGATGAGGACATAGATTCCACTCCTTAATAGTAGTAGTAAATACTTTGTGGTCATTTTTTTTTTTTAAATCTAACACAGAAGCATAAAGTCTACTCATTCACTTAAAGAACTATACCATGTTACTTCCAAGGGCATAATTGATTATTGGGGGGAAGAGGGATGGTGGTCCTCCACAAAAATCTTAGAATTTGCAATTTGGAATTTCTCTTCTGAAAAGAAAACCAACATTCAACTTAAGTTGTAGAAGTTGATTACTAGACAGTTGACCCTTGAGCAACATGGTTTGAGCTGCATGGGTCCACTTATACACAATTTTTTTTTTTATAAATATAGTACAGTACTATAAATGTATTTCTCTTCCTTATGATGTCCTTAATAACATTTTCTTTCCCTAGCTTATTTTATTGTAAGAATACAGTATATAATACATATAACATACAAAATACGTGTTATTAACCTTAAAAATAAAACTGCCAGTTATTATACAGCAAAAAAAAAAATGGGTTTATTTGGGAATAGCAGAGAATTGCAATTCAGGACAAGCGAACTATGGCAAAATCTTTGGTCTGCAGAACAAAGAGAAACACTCTTTTATAGAGGAAAGGAGTAATTTGGGAAGGCTGATATAAACAAAAAGTCCATTTGAGTAAGGTAGGAGGTTCAAGTATAGTGAATTCTCACTGGCTGAGTTGTGTCTATCTCTCATCGGCTGGGCTATTGCTGGGAGAAGAGGAAAGGCTTTCTTCCTCCTGCTGGAGTCATAACATAGTATTTGTGCTCAAGGTCCATCTCTGTGCTGCATGAGAGCTTTCCCAGCCAAACCTCCCGACTCCATTTTAGTAAGTTTTTCCATTATTAATTTCCGCAGTGCCAATGGATTGTTTATGTTACTGGTAAGGCTTCTGGTCAACAGCAGGCTATTAGTAGTTAAGATTTTGAGGAGTCAGAAGTCGTACGTGGATTTTCACCCGCACGGGGGTGAGTGCCGCTAACTCTTGTGGTGTTCAAGGGTTGACTGTGTGATTAATAAAAATAAGACTCAGCTCCTGTATGGTATTGAGAATTGTTTCATAAATCTTGTATAGTTATACATTTTTCCATGAGATACCATACACCTCATTTGCTTTTAGACAATACTTAAATTTTTTAAACAATTACACTTTTACTTTTAAATAAGAAACAGAAAAGATTAGTGTACTAGAAAAGAAGTAGAGAAATGGATAGAGAAGAGAGCAAATCCCCTCCTTTCCCTTTTTCCTCTTTCTTTTCTTCTTCTTTTTTTTTAAGATTTTATTTATTATTTGAGAAAGAGAGAGAGATTGAGAGGAGTGGGGGGAGGGGCAGAGGGAGAAGCAGACTCCCTGCTGAGCAGGGACCCCCCCCCCCCAGTGTGGGCCCTGGGATCATGACCTGAGCCGAAGGCAGATGTTTAACTGATTGAGCCACTCAGGAGCCTTCTTTTCTTCTTTGTTCATAAAAATAATAATCCTCACAGTGACCCTGCCAGGTATATTATTATTATTAATCTATTTAACAATGAAAAAAATGAAACACAAAGATATTAAGACACCAGAAGATAAGCAGCTCATGTCCTAATTATCAGAGCCAAGAGTTAAACGTGTGACCAAGTGGTTCTCAACCTCATGTTCCTTTCCTACCAAAACACACTGGCTCCCAGAAATCCATTTCTTAAAACAGAGGTCTTCCTGATTCCACTCAAACTTTATAACATCAATTCTCTATGAGCCTTGAATTTATGATAATGAATTCCCTCATATGCCTTCATTTTCATTCCTTTTTATTTCATTCAGCCCGCAGCAAAGCAATTTATGGTAAAGGCAAGAGTAACATTTACCCTTACGTTGTTTCAGGACAAAGTCATTTCTCTCAGGAAATATATAATATAGTACAGGTATTAAATATGCTAAATGAATTCCTACTTGTGTTAAAGTACAAACATAAGGTAAATTTTAAAGGGAAAAAAAGTGTCTTGACTATGTCAAGCCCCTTTGTAGCCCATCTCCATTCAGAAGGGGGAAAGTATTCCAATTCCACACACAGGAACCGAATGAGCCACCCAGACGCCCCTATGGAGTGCTCTTCAGCAATCATCACAAGATGATTGCTCTCCTCCCAAGCATCTTGTCTCAGAATCATACGGTAACATAGCCAACGACATAAAATACTGAAAATTCAGACTACTGTCACAAAATTCAATTATGAATTCACTCTAACCCACTTCTGCCTAAAAATCACATGAGGTAATACATAGGCACACAGACAATCCTTTTCTCTAGGGCACCATTTTAAAAGAGTAAGTGACCCATATCACATATCCTTATGGAGCGCTTTTTCTTTTCTTTTTTTTTAAGATTTTATTTATTTATTTGACACAGAGAGACACAGTGAGAGAGGGAACACAAGCAGGGGGAGTGGAAGAGGGAGAAGCAGCCTTCCCACGGAGCAGGGAACCCGATGTAGGGCTCAATCCTAGGACCCTGGGATCATGACCTGAGCTGAAGGCAGACGCTTAACCGACTGAGCCACCCAGGTGCCCCTATTGAGTGCTTTTTAAATAAAAAAGGCAGATTCTCTAGGTCTTCCTAATTTCATTGAATCCTAGTCTGAAAGTTGGGCTTGAGGATCTGTTCTTGAACAAACCTACCAGGTGATGTTGATACATGTTCTCCCACTCAAAGATCTCCAGTATGTTCTTTTTATACACGTTAGCATTTGCAGAAAAGCAATACATAGAAATAACATCAATTCTATAGAAATGACATCAACTGAATGAAAATTTACTGCACAGCTTTATTTTGTAAACTCTATAGATTTAAGAAATGTCTCGTAAATGTGTATTTCAAAAATACATACTAAGTGGTAGTTCAACTTGCCATCCATTATGTTATGTTTCTCTTTCTATGAGCAACCTTATAAATTTTTCCCTAGTTTCATTTCTAGGGACGCAGTTTGTTTCTCTCAAAAAAAGAAAATGTTTCCTGTGAGGGGTCAACAGGAACTAGTTAACTCATATGTAGATTATGTAGGCAACTCTAATATATCAATCAATAAAATTTGGGTCAACTACTATTCTAGGTACTGGATATATAAACAATATAAGGCAAGACCTCCATTAGTGATATGTCACAAGCATATACAAACTGCAAAGGAATTAGAAAGTTTTTTTCTTGCCTTGATTATCAAAAAAGGTCAAAACACAATTTCAGCCTTCCAGTTTCTGCTCTGATGTATGAAGAGCTTGAAAATCTTCACTCCCACATCTGCAACAAGAAAAAGTTGGACAAACTGAAAGTCACCTAGTTTTTTTGGATCCATCTGAGAACTCAGGTTGCAAGACAAATTGCACCCCCCCCAAAAAAAATTCTAGCATGACAGACACATCTGAGAGTCATACATAAGACCTACTGGATCAGAAGCTGCTGGAACCACAAACTGATGGAAACACTTAACTGGTAATTTTGATGAATTGCTGGAAGCTAGGTGTAGTCTAGCTTGAGAGTAAGAAACTTGTGGAGGACACAGTCTTAAGGATCCCCTATAGTTTTATGGGATTTATGTCTAGAAATCTCACCAGGTCTTCATGATCTGCTAGAGGTCTCTGCCTGCCTTTGGCAGAGAGAAAGGAATCATTGATACATATACTCCTAGAGACTTCCTTATAACAAACATCTAATCTTTAGGGGAAAACACTTTTCCAGAGCCTTATTCTTGCTGAGATAAGCACTTTTTTTTTTTAAACTTTTTCTTTTATTTTTAGAGAGAGAGCAGGTGGTGTGGGGAGGAGCAGGTCAGAGGGAAAGGGAGAGAGAACCCAAGCAGACTGCTTGCTGAACTTGGAGCCCAATGTGGGGCTCAATCCCATGACCCCAGAATCACAACCTGAGTTGAAACCAAGAGTTGGAAGCTCAACTGACTGAGCCACCCAGGCGCCCCAGGGAAGGGAATTCTTCATACTCTAATTCCCTCTAGCCTTTCTGTATTACCCAAGTGAGTGGGGGTGATGATAAAGTCAACAAGATTTAGGCTTCAAGCAAATACATTAGGAGCATTAGAGCCAGGAAAGAAGTAGGGGCCCTGAGACACGGGCCCACAAACAACTTTAATTTCCTTTGAGAATTTTTCCTTTGCATTCACAACTTAGCTACCTGTTTGGAGCCAGAGGCCTAGCTTCTGGCCTACCTCAGCTTTTGACATACCTTCCTCACTAAGCTTAATCATGTCTAGCTTTTGAGTTAAAGTGAGAAATATGGGACTCTTCCTTTCCCATGAACAGTTAGAGGTCATTGTAGGCTTATTCACTGGCCTAATCTCAATATTGTCATGTCTCAGGGAATAGAGAGGCCCGAGGAGAGGGAAAGAGATGAGGGAATGACTGGTTGGTGGAGAAGTCAGAACATGTAGATTTCTTGATTAAGTTCATGGTCTTATATGGGCATGGTTTGGGGTGTCCCAAAACAATTACAATGGTAACTTCAAAAATCAATGGTCACAGATCACCTTAAAAAATATAATAATGAAAAAGCTTGAAATATTTTCAAAATTACCAAAATGTGACACAGAGACAAGAAGTGAGCCAATGCTGATGGGAAAATAGCATCAATAGACTTGTTTGATGCAGGGTTACCCCAAATCTTCAATCTGTGAAAAACACACTCCCCGGGGCACCTGGGTGGCTCAGTCGTTAAGTGTCTGCCTTTGGCTCAGGTCATGATCCCAGGGTCCTGGGATCGAGCCCCGCATTGGGCTCCCTGCTCCGCGAGGAGCCTGCTTCTCCCTCTCCCACTCCCCCTGCTTGTGTTCCCTCTCTCACTGTGACTCTTTCTGTCAAATAAATAAATAAAATCTTAAAAAAAAAAAAAACACACTACCCATGAAGCAGAATGAATGGGGTATGCCTGTGCACAACCTGAGCTGGACCAATGGGACTTGTCCTTGGACTACTACCGTAGCTATCAGGAATGAGACTTTTCCATTCTCTGGGATTTAAAAGTTGCAAAGATATGGTCAGTTGTGATATGTCAGGGGTCACCCTGCCACAGCATAAAGAAAGATTACTTGAGAGGGACCTACATTTTAACCCCGATGGACCCTTCAGCTTTGCAGCATTTTTTTTAAAGGTGCATATAGCTTCTGTCACTAGTAACTGTAGTGAATATAGTTTCTAGAGTGAATAGAGTTTCTGACCTGTGTAACCGAAGAAGTCAAATAGATCATTTGAAAGTAAAATAGATCATTGTTGCATCTCAAGAGAAGAGTTTCAACAGAAAAGTTAGAATAAAATTAATACATTTGTTAAAGAATGAATGAAGGTAGAGGGAATGAAAGCATTAAGTATACGACACTCCTTAAAGACTGTGGTTAGTAAGTGGGAGGGAAGGAGAAAAGCAAGCAAAAAGCATGCTCTGGGAAGTTTTTAAAAACAATTTTCTTTTCCGAAGAAAAAGAAATTTTAAGAACAAAAGAGCTCTGAGAATATTTACAGGCCGGGAACAGGGACTGGAACACACACAAACACACACACAAAATAGGGGGTGCCTGTGTGGCTCCGTGGGTTAAACCTCCAACTCTTGATTTTGGCTCAGGTCATGATCTCAGGGTGGTGAAATCGAGCCCTGTGTTGGGCTTGCTGGGTATGGAACCTGTTTAAGGTTCTCTCCCTCTCCCTCTGCCCCTCTACCACCCCCTCTTAAAAAAAAAAAAATGGAGATTGAACACTTACATTCGTATTGTCTTAAAATGCTTTTCTGGAGGCAGTAACTTCTGATAGAACATCCTAGGATGCTTTTTGGAGTGACAGTCCTCTTTCTCAATCTGATAGAAACAGTATCACAAGGAAATGTGAACCGAAGAGAAAGAGGCAATTCAGGAAAAAGGGAAAGATGAGACACACTTTGTAATGTCAAACTAGAAAAACTAGTCCATCATTTAAAAAACAGTGAGTAGGGGTGCCTGGGTGGCTCAGCCGTTAAGCATCTGCCTTCAGCTCTGGTCATGATCCCAGGGTCCTGGGATCAAGCCCTGCGTCGGGCTCCCTGCTCAGTGGGAAGCCTGCTTCTCCCTCTCTTACTCCTCCTGCTTGTGTTCCCTCTCTAGCTGTCTCTCTCTGTCAAATAAATAAATAAAATCTAAAAAATAAATAAATAAAATAAATAAAAAATAAAAATAAAGAACAGTGTGTATATTTTGAATCCCTAACTAGTAGTAAGTTTTAAACATAGGAATGTTATCTAATATTTAACGGTTTTCATTCCAAAACAATGTTACAAACATGTTTAATGTATATTTTTCACACGAATTTTTAAAGTCCTGATTTTTTAGGGATCTGAAAGACTGGAACTGTAAATATTCTCAATCAGTATATACACTCTACCAAGTACAATTATATTAAAAAGTGAATAGTAAAATTTCTACATTTGGTATAATGATGAAAAGATCAAAGCTTCTGAACATAAACTTCTTTATCAAAATTTTTGTTCTCTCCACCCTTATCTTTTATAAAACTTTCATTAACTCTTATTCTGAACATATAGGAATCTAGGTAGTGAGTTTTCTCAAATGCTTTTTTATGACAACAACCTAAAATACAGAGGGTCTTGTTTTTGTTTCCGCTTGTGTTTGTGTATGGGGGAGGTGAGGGTGGGGGTTTTAATAATACCAGCACAGAATCTGAACATAGCAGGTGTTCAAATAGTGTCTACTGTATGAATGAAAGAATGAAGTGATTGAATATGAGAGATTAAGTCATGCAATCATTTCCGTTGTTCCCTTTTTCCTGTTTTCTGAAAATTTTAACTTCTGTTGCTTTGTATAAACCCTGTACGGTTGATTCAGAGTGTACTAATAATGCAAAACTAGCCCTTTTCCATCAGGTAATATAGAATCTCACTAAGCTAACTGCCTCCATTTAAAAATTCAAATTGGCTTGCTTATAGTGTCTACATTTATATATACTTATTTTGTATCTGTCATATCCACCCTTTATTGCCAACATCCTGAATTTCTTTCGAGGTTCCCAAACTTCCATTTTGGATGGGAGAAGCTCTAAATATATATTTACTATGGGACTATATGAAATAGAACACTTAAAATGCTAGCTCCCAACCCCCTCGGACAGGGCAGGTGCTGGGATGGAATGTGCACTGGGTCAGGCGGCAGCAGAATCCTAGAATCTGCTCTGTCATAAATCCTCTCACTGACTAGTCTCTTATCAACCCACTATTATTCTTTTCAGAAAACTTACAGATTAAGGTTTAGATATTCAAACGCAGTACAAGGCATGTTTTTAGAATTTTAAGTCATATCTCAGACAAATTTCAAATATATTTTTAGTCTTAAAGAACACATAATTTCCTAATTGTAAAAAAGAAGTCTTCGTTTACTCTGGACTACAGAAAGAGGCATTTGGATTATATTAAACAAATAAAGAAGAATTTATTTAACATATCTCTGAAAATTGGGATTTTCATCACATGTAAACACTATCTAAACACTAAACCAAAATGAATTGAATGTCCAGTATGACATACATGTGGCTTTGTCAAAACTTCCTCAATGTTTAAGGTGCATATTAGCTTCTCAACTTGTTTTATGGGTGCAAGAATAACCCCAATACCAAAACCTTACAAGAGCTTTATAAAAAAAGAAATATCTATCCAATTTACTTTAGGAACAAGAACTCAAATATCCTCAACAAAATGTTAGCAAATTGAATTGAGCAAAATATAAAACCTCATAACCAAAGAGAGGTTTTCACAGGAATGAGAGACTGATTCAACATTAGAAAATTAGCATAATTCACCACATTAATTAAAGTAAAAGAGAAAAATCATATGATTGTCTTAATTGAGGCAGAAAAAGCAGTACCCATTTAGGGGGAAAAAAGTCTTAGCAAACTAGGAATAGAAGAAAACTTTATCAATCTATTTTTCAATGGAAAGAGAAGGGAATGTTCTCAATCTAATGAAGAGTATTTGCAAAATGTTCGTAGCTGATATAAAAATCAATGGTGAACTAGTGAATGTTTTTCCCCCAAGACTGGGAACAAGGTGAGAATGTTTAACATCAGCACTTTTATTTACCATGTTATGGGAGGCCCTAGCAAGTACAATTTAAAAGAAAAAGAAAGAAGAAAGAAAGAAAGAAGAAAGAAAGAAAGAAAGAAAGAAAGAAAGAAAGAAAGAAAGAAAGAAAGAAAGAAAGAAAGAAAGAAAGAAAGAAAGAAAGA